>NW_026059480.1:0-58888 GCF_023721935.1 Panthera uncia
TACTGGGACCTTATGAAGATAAAAAGCTTCTGCACAGCAAAGGAAACAACCAACAAAACTAAAAGGCAACCAACGGAATGGGAAAAGATATTTGCAAATGACATATCGGACAAAGGGCTAGTATCCAAAATCTATAAAGAGCTCACCAAACTCCACACCCAAACAACAAATAACCCGGTGAAGAAATGGGCAGAAAACATGAATAGACACTTCTCTAAAGAAGACATCCGGATGGCCAACAGACACATGAAAAGATGCTCAACGTCGCTCCTCATCAGGGAAATACAAATCAAAACCACACTCAGATATCACCTCATCCCAGTCAGAGTGGCCAAAATGAACAAATCAGGAGACTGGAGATGTTGGAGAGGATGCTGGAGAGGAGCTGGAGAAACGGGAACCCCCTTGCACTGTTGGTGGGAATGCAAATTGGTGCAGCCACTCTGGAAAACAGTGTGGAGGTTCCTCAAAAAATTAAAAATAGACCTACCCTATGACTCAGCAGTAGCACTGCTAGGAATTTATCCAAGGGATACAGGAGTACTGATGCATAGGGGCACTTGTACCCCAATGTTTATAGCAGCACTCTCAACAATAGCCAAATTATGGAAAGAGCCTAAATGTCCATCAACTGATGAATGGATAAAGAAATTGTGGTTTATATACACAATGGAATACTACGTGGCAATGAGAAAAAATGAAATATGGCCTTTTGTAGCAACATGGATGGAACTGGAGAGTGTGATGCTAAGTGAAATAAGCCATACAGAGAAAGACAGATACCATATGTTTTCACTCTTATGTGGATCCTGAGAAACTTAACAGAAACCCATGGGGGAGGGGAAGGGAAAAAAAAAGGAGGTTAGAGTGGGAGAGAGCCAAAGCATAAGAGACTCTTAAAAACTGAGAACAAACTGAGGGTTGATGGAGGGTGGGAGGGAGGGGAGGGTGGGTGATGGGTATTAAGGAGGGCACCTTTTGGGATGAGCACTGGGTGTTGTGTGGAAACCAATTTGACAATAAACTTCATATATTGAAAAAAAAAAGAATTGTAGGGGTGACTGGCTAGCTCAATCGGTGGAACGTGCAACTCTTGATCTTGGGGTTGTGAGTTCAAGCCCCATGTTGGGTATAGAGATTACTTGAAAATAAAATCTTAATTAAAAATTGTAGGGATGCCTGGATGGCTCAGTCAGTTAAGCATCTGACTCTTGGTTTCAGCTCACATCATGATCTTGCAGTTTGTTAGTTCAAGCCCCACTTAGGGATCTCTCACCCTCCTCTCTCTCTGCCTCTCTCCTTCTCATGTGCTCTGTCTCTCTCTCTCAAAATAAATAAACTTCAAAAAAAATTAAAAATTAGAAAAATATGTATACATATAGCAATAACATTATCAAAATGTAGCTAGAGAGATTATTTTTTAAAACTTCAAAACTATTCCAGGTCTTTTGTCACCTGAATGTCAGATCCATGGGCAGCATTTAGAGTTTTAGATTTACCTTTATGGGTGATTCCCTAGGTAATAATTCCAGGCTATTAAACAAAGGCTCACTTCCCTCCAGCGTGGGGCGATCCACTTGTGTTCCATGGGGCTCATCCTTTGTGGGTGCTCCAGAAAGGGGCTGCTTTATTATGAGCTATAATGACACCCACCTTCAGAAGGAAATCCATTTCCTCTCACTGTGTGGAGGTAGATTCAGCTTGTATAAACGCCAAGGAGGCCCTGCAGCTCTTATAATACAAAAAGAGCCAGCTGCCATCACTAGAAATATATACTATTAAACAAATGTATCCCAGAATGACCAAGCTGGAAAGGCTCCAAATTAGCAGTTATGCCTTGGAGTGCTCTGTGGAAAGCAAAATGATCTAATCAGAATAGGGGTAGAGGCAAGAAGTTATTGCATTTCACTCAATATTACCAGTTCATGGGGCCCAGGAGCACTATAGCATTTCACGTTTTATGTCCACATTTTAATGTTGTTCGTGGACAACATGGGTCATTCCAAACATGTTACTTGTGCCATCAGGGATGAACAGAATGCCCAATATACTTGATTACAGGGGAGAAGCCCCCACAACGAGGCAGGAGGCTCATTCTTCTGGCAGTTCCCACCCCTTAAGCTGGTCACTGCATTTCTCTTGTTCCCGCCCCTGTCCCATTGGGAGGAGGCAAGACCTAGAGCTGGAAGGACAATTTAAGTGTGGAGCATGCAAATGGACCGCAGGGAGAGCCATGCCAATGCCATCCTTTCCTATTGCCTGTCTCTTGGGATGAGCCTTTCCACTGCAATGTTATTTAATGTAACAGCACAGATCATGACATTTCTACACCTTGCAGGTTCAGGACCTCGCACTGCGCACACATGGATGGGAGGATAGAGTACGCCTTCTAGGAATTCGAGGAAGAGAGGAGGTGTACATGAAGAGGGGCAGGGCAAGGGTGGGCTAAGAGGTTAATGAACTGGGCTTGGATGCCAAAGGGGTCCCCGGAAGGCTTTAATTGGGGGTGCCAACAGCTCTTTGCTAGGGACATAACCTCTTATAACTATTGGGAGGTGGGGTGAAGAAGCTCACAAGGAACAAGGTCTCAGATGTTTAGAATCAGGTGTGTAGAGAAGGTATTGCCCCAAACTATGGCAGAGATCATGGTCAAGTCCTGGAGAGGAAGAAAATGAGCTTTCCACCTGAGTGTTAAAAGTCAGTAGAAACTCCCTGTGACTCTGGTTCCCAAACCCAAGAGGAAACAAATCCAAACCCAAACCCAAACCCAAGTTCAAGGTAGGGAAGTCCGTGAAGGTCACCGGCCAGTAGTTTAGGAAGAAACCGCATTTGAAAGGGATTCTGCTTCCTCCCTTTCCTTCTATCCCTCTTTCCATGAAACCCATTTTTATATATTGCAAAGAAGGTGAGTGCTTACTGCAACCCCCATAACCAGAAAAATACCAACATGCACTTTTGAAATATGGTCACTGTATTCTTAGCCAAAACAAGCTACTATTTATTTTGAACACCTTGTAATGAACAATCTTTTCAATGAACTAATTGGGTGTTTGCTTAGAAAAATGTCAAACATGAACTGAATAATCATCTTTTTGTATACAATTTGGAATAGCCAAATCCCCAGCAACATATAACTTTAGGGAAGAAAAGAAAGGCAGCAGCAAATGGGTGAGCTTCATGCCAGAGCCGTGACACCTGCTTATGTTATCATACAGAACAAACCTATAGGATCTTACAAGAGGCATCCGCTGCAGAAGAAAAAGCAAGAGTTGGAACTCAGCCTGAACCTAGCGATGTCCTTGAGACAGAAGATCAAGAACAAAGTCTTCAATTATTTAACAAGTATGTTTACATTCTCAGTGCATTTGAAACCTTTAAGAAGTCCTATCTGTTTGCTTTTCATTTTATTCCTCCCCTTCTCTTTCCACTGTGTCCTCTAGCCACTTACAAATTATTTGACTGATGCCTATATTTTCTGGGGCAAGCCCAGACCACTATGTCATTTCTTGGCCTGTCCTGCAGCATAAACAGAATAGTACTTGAGAAGCACCATTTTATTCCAGGCAGTTGATGCTGTTCAAGTATGCAACTGACTATTCTTACTTTTTGTTCTTTGTCAGAGTCCAAAACAGGCTGATGCTGTTCATTTCTCAGCGTCCCAGATAATTACACACTTCAGTAGTAAAATTCTAACATCTAAGAATTGTGCAGTAGTCTCCTAGCATCCGTGTTAATGCTTCTGTCCCCCAAGACACCTGAATACTCAACTCATTGTGGGATGCTCTGGAGTTGCCCAAATATGAGTTGTCTTCATCTCCTTTCTGGCTCACAAATTCTGTATTTTATGGGCCAGAATAAAATTTGAGCTGTGGTAAGCCTTTATGGCCATTTCTTGCAGGTACAGACTCTCTGACAGGAAGGACTTGAATAAACCAAGAACTCAAATCAACCATGGAAATGGTTCCTACTCCATTCAATGTCCTTCCCCCCTCCATGAAAAATGTAAATCATCAGTTTTCTTTGATCTTTTAATGGATTGATTATAAATATCTAAGTTTTGGTACTTAGTAAGCATTGTAGAAAAGTGCACAAGCCAATATTTACTGTGTTTAATTAGCATATATAATTGATTTTCCATTCATCAAGCTTATTAATGCAAATATGTACTTGGGGCCCCATTTTCATGGTCTATTCACTTAGAAGGTACACATCCTGCTTTCTGTTTCTTTCCCTGCTGCATGGTTCTCAGAGGTCCCTTAGACTGACCTGGGTGGCCTTGGGTTCCCTGCAATATGATTCTTCCTTCAGGCTCCTCCTGGCTCTCTCTGGCTGGGTCTGGGTTGGTGGTTCAGGGGTGAGCCCTCCCCCCACCCCCATGTGGAGAGCATGACCTCCTGCCAGCCCTGTCCAGGAGATTGAGGCCTGGCCTCCATCTATCACAGCCCTTCCTAGTGCAGGATTCTGCATTAACAGGTGCCTCTGGGGTTTGTTAAAGAGATGATTTTACCCTTCTAGTTTTTGTTTTCAGTAAGGAGAAAGATCTATACACACATATATGGAGAAAAACAAATTTATTTTAAGGAATTAACTCATGCAATAGTTTGGGCTGGCAAGTCCAAATTTCATAGGGCAAGCCCTGCCAGGATAGAAATTCAAATATGAGCTGGTGTTACAGTCTTGAATCCAAATTCCATGGGGCAGCAGACTGGAAACTCTGGCAGGTTTCTATGTTGCAGTCTTGAGGAGAATTCCTTCTTTTTGGGGAAACTTCAGTCTTTACTCTTGAGGATGTCAAGTGATAGGGTGTGGCCCACCCACATTTTGGAGTGTAAGCTCCTTTACTCAGTGTCTACTGGTTTAGATGTTAGTCTCATTCAAAAATATCTTCACAGCAACATCTAGACTGGAGTTTGACCAGACAACTGGGTACCGTGGCCTGGCCAAGTTCACACATACAAGCAAGCATCACAAGTATTATGTAACCTTGGGCAAGCTGCTAACCTTTATCCCTGCATTTCTCTTGTGGTCAGTGAGGATATTGAGTAGTCTTTGTGGGGATTAAATGCACAAAAATGTGCAAAGTAGCCTCCCTTCACCTATTCTTCCTTGTCCATGCCCTAGACTATTCTGTGCCTGGCTGAGAGTCGTCACTCAATGACTGCTAAGTGGTTGGCGACTGAGCACTCTGTACACTTGGCTCCTCTTTACAATTAAGACAACCGTCTGGTCTCGGGCTATCAGCATTTTCTCTGTGCAACTAGTCCATGCACACTGGACCTGCTGACTAGGCACACCCCACCACTTTTGCCCCCTCTGTTTCCCTGGGTCTAGCCACACACCAGCCCCAGGGGCACCTTTGGTACACGTGCTACATTAATAAGTGCAACAGATTGTCCTGGATTTTGAATTTCTGTCTTGCGTGCAAACATAGTATCTAGATTACTATTTCTTGACCCCTCCTACGTTTCTCCACATCCTAGACCCTTCTTTCCTCTCTCTCTTTCCTTTTTTATCCCCCATCCAGGGATAACATACGGATGAAAAGAAGAGACCTCAGATCATCACTCTGTGTTAGGTCCCAGGAGAGTGTGAGGTCTGGGCTCCAAAGTAGCCACCTGCAGTAGCTTGCTTTATTTGAGCTTCTAAAGCATTTGGTTTTATTGATTCCTGGGGGGAGTCAACACTTTCTCTTTTTCCTCCATTCCCAAGGTCCACAACTGCCACCAATCTTTCCCTTAGATTTTGCACATGGGGTAAGACACACACTGAAAGGGTCTAGGAGTAGAGACCCATCTCCACTTGCTTCCTGGCCCCCAGCCTCAGGCCCTTCTGAATTTAAGACTAAGCTAATGATATACCTTCACTTTCATTTCCCAGGGAAAACTTGTAGCCAATCTCACCCATGACCCTGGGTTGGTTGTTCTTTCCATGACAATGACCCACACTCTCACCATCTTCCCTGCCCATGCTTTCCTCACAGCTCATGCTTCTCTCTGACTTCACTGTCCTTTTATAGACTAAAATCCCAAACAGAATACCTATAACTCTGCTGGAGAACATGTGGATAACCTTCCGTGCTGGGGCCATCACTGGACATTCTATCCCTACATAATGTTGGTTTATCCCTATGTTACCACTCCCTCTGAGCTACTGTTTATTGCTGACAATTTTTGCAAACTTTTCTGTACACTCCCAACTATATCATGCCATGATTTAAAGAGTTAAAACTGGGGCACCTGAGTGGCTCAGTCAGTTGGACATCCAAATCTTGACTTTGGCTCCGGTCAGGATCTCACGGTTCATGCAATCAAGCCCCGTGTCAGGCACTGCGCTGACAGTGAGGAGCCTGCTTGGGATTCTCTCCCTCTCTTTCTCTGCTCTTCCCCTGCTCACGGTCTCTCTGTCTCTCTCAAAATAAATAAACTTTTTAAAAATTAAAAAAAAATAAATACAGAGTTAAACTGTCCTACATACTGGATAAATTCTAGAACAATAGTTAAGTCTGTTAGGTTAACCTATGTGGTGCATGATGTAAACCCTGTTTTGTTCATAAAAACAACCTGTAACATGTAGATTGTTCCACTTCAGTGAAACATTGGCCTAAAATTACAATTAATCATCTCATTCTCCTGTTTAAATGCAGGCCTATAGATAATGCACCACATTAGGGTATTTTATCACACCAGGAACAGCAGTACGGTATTATTAAGCACCTGTGTGGTCAGCTCTTAAGCCTGAGCTTACTGTTGAGGAGAACAGTAATATAGATAATGCTGTAAGTAATTTATATTTAGGTTCTGAGTTCATGAATAGGTTAGGGGTGCACCATGGGGTTTTACCACCAGGTGAGAAAAGTTTCTTTCCTGAATGGGTTTTACCACACTCACATCAAAACCCACTTTGGGGCACCTGGGTGGCTCAGTTGCTTAAGCATTCAACTTCGGCTCAGGTCATGATCTCACGGTTCATGAGTTCTAGCCCCACATGGGGCTCTGTGCTGACAGCTCAGAGCCTGGAGCCTGGTTCAGATTCTGTGTCTCCCTCTCTCTCTGCCCCTCCCCCACTTGTGCTCTGTCTGTCCTCTCTCTTTCAAAAATAAATAAATGTTAAAAAAAAAAGCCCACTTTGATTCCACCAAGTGTTAGAAGACATTTCAACTGCACAATGTTTGCTGTGTGGCTGTCATTGTGGAAGCCCTGATCTGTGCCCCATGGGATCACATGCTTTCCCCTCATCCTCACGCTCATCAATGGAAGATAAGACAGAATGGAACACAACCTCTCCCACTTGACGGCTGAAATGAAGGCTGTCAAAGTAGATCATTCCCACTCAGCCCTGAGACCTGATTTCAGAAAAATTATGGTGCGTGCTTTGTAATTTTTATCTCTCCATTCCAGGAAGGGCTGGAGAGGGGAAAGAACTGCGACAAAGGAGACATTTGCTTTTCCTCATTTTTCTGTTCATTCAGCTGTCAATAAAAGAACATTACTTGCTCACAGAAGCATAAATTGAAGAAAAATAAGACAGTGGAAAGGGAAAGTCATAATTTATTTTAAGCTTCATCTGGGGATAACCTCAACTTTTAAGAGCAGAAGATAAATCAGAGAAGCTTCTGCCCCTACCCACACGCAATGTTGTGAATTCACCAAGGCAACAGTATCCAGGACCTGTGGATCCACCAATGAGAAGCCAGCAGCAGTGGTCCTGAATACAGGCAGGTGGCAGCTGGGAATATAGGCATCAGGCTGCACAAAGACAAGGCTATAGGATGCGGGGAGAAGCCAACATTGTGTTTTGATTTATACACATTCAATGCACTGGAAAAAGAACAATGTTGGACAAATGTAAAGAATGCTGGTCATTTTTTAATACCTAAAATTTTACTGATGAAGAATGACCCTCCCTCAGCTGTCTGTTCATAATTCTCAGTGGGTCTAGATGCTTCCATGGAGTACGGAGGACATTCTCATCACACCTACAACCCTCAGGGTTCACAAGCAGTTTCCACATATTATCTTAAATCATCTCTGAGGCACCAGAAAGCATGATTATCCCCTCCAAGGCACAGGTGTAGAAACTGAGGCACAGCCATGAAGTGACTTGCTCCATATCTTGGGTTCTGTGCCCTGTCCAGAGCCCTGCTGCCTCCAAGGAACTGGTGTTCCTCATTCACAGGGTGTGTGCTAGACGCAGACCTGAGGATGTGGCCAGCCTGGTTTTTAACACCATTGGATGAAAATAAATGTAGGTCTCCTGCCCTCCCTTGCAAATTGAGCCTTTGCTGTGCATTGGAAAGGGCTGAATTTCTGCCGACGTGACTTAGCCCACTGAGCCATAGTGGGCCATTTTTTTTTTAATTTTATTTAAACCCAAGTTAGTTTAACATATAGTGTAATAATGGTTTCAGGAGTAGAATTTAGTGATTCATCACTTATATATAACACCCAGTTCTCATCCCAACAAGTGCCCTCCTTAATACCAATCACCCATTTAGCCCATCCCCCTGCCCATCTACTCTCCAGTAACCCTCAGCTTGTTCTCTGTATTTAAGAGTCTCTTACGGTTTGTCTCCCTCTCTGTTTTTATCTTATATTTCCTTTCCTTCCCTTATGTTCATCTGTTTTGTTTCTTAAATTCCATATATGAGTGAAATCATATGATATTTGTCTTTCTCTGACTGGCTTATTTCACTTAACATAATACACTCTAGTTCCATCCATGTTGTTCAAATGACAAGATTTCATTCTTTTTGATTGCTGAGTAATATCCCATTGTGTACATATACACAATGTATATATACATATATACACAATGTGTATATATACACAATGTTGATAGTGCTGCTGTAAACATTGGGGTGCATGTGCCCCTGCAAATCAACATTTTTGTATCTTTTGGATAAATATCTAGTAGTATAACTGCTGGGTCAAAGGATAACTCTACTTTCAATTTCTTGAGTAACCTTCATACTGAGACATAGTCATGTTGCTGACAATGTATGGTGATACAGGCTCTTCAGTTGACTAAACCCTTGGGAATCTTCTTGTAAAATTCCCCCCATCCTCCATGAACACAGATCTGGGAAAATGGGATGGGAATCCCCTCTGTTTCCACTCACCCTTGCACTGGCCCCATTCTTCATGTTTACCAGAATAGATTGGTTGTTTCCATTTGTCACCCTTTCCCACAGCCCTCCCACCACCACCATGCACACACAAGAAGGAACTCTTTCATCCTCTTTGTAATTCTCAGAGCCCAGCATAGCTGGGTCGGAGCTTGCTGGTTGGTCTGCAGTGAGAGGAGGATCTGCTCTACTGCCCAATCACTAGCCTGGATCCAGATCTCCAGGTGCCTGGCTTGGCTTTCTGGCCTTATTTTCCTGCTTGAACCTACTCTGTACCCTGGACCCTACTGCCCTTGTTAAAGTAGTCTGGGAAAAGGATTTTCATCTTCTGGCCTTTGATTGGCACTTCCCTTGGCTCCCAGGATGCATGGTTTCCTGGGTCTCTCCTGCTCACCTGCTCCACCTTCTGGGCTCCTCTGCTGGACCCTGCATCCTGGTGGCTCTTCCATGGCCCAGTCCTGAGCATTGCTTCTTTGTCAACACTCTCCCTGATGACCTCGTGACCCTTTATCTGCCCCCTCCACCCTCCATTACTTCAAATTTTGCATCTCCTCCTAAAGTCCAGACCCTACTGGCTGGAGACTGATGACAACCTACCAAGCAAGTCAAACAAGGTGTACACAACCACCTGGGAACTAGCCCCCTCAAGCCCTCATTTGCTCAGGTATCAGAAAATGGCAATTTGGTCAAAAACCTTGGATCATACCCTCCTCTCTTCCATTACCTTTACCCCACATCCCAAACCCCACCAGTTCTGCCAGCTCCACCTTCATACTGTCTCCAAGATCTGACCAATTCTCGGCACACACCCCCCCTCCCTATCCCAAGCCCTCATGAATACTGCCCGTGATGGCTGGGTGGCTGCAGGAGCTTCCTAACCAGCCCCTGCTTTGTCCTCGACCTACAGTCTGCTACAGCAGAGGGAGGTTTTGAACATGTGAATCAGCCACTTCACAGCCTGGCCTAGAGCCCTCCAGGAACCTCCATCAGACCATGATAAAGTCCATACTCCTTCAAATCACCTGGTAGACCCTGGCCCTGTGTCCCAGATGCTCTCTCCACTCCCTTCCTACACTGCTATGGGCACATCAGCTTTTTGCTGATTATCATTGCTAGTTTCAGACTTCACACCTGTCTCTTCCCTGGAGCAGCTCCCCACTCTCTCCCAACACTGCCCAGTGCATCTTCAGCCTCTTTCTGATGGTCACATACCTCTCAAGGAGGCCTTTCTTACCACCCTTTCTAAAACTGTGCCATCCCCATTATCATCCTAACTATTAATTCCTGATGTATTATGTTTTTATTTGCATATCATCCGTTTTCTCCCAGTAGAATGCAACCCTCCCTGAGCACAGTGTTCAGTTAACTACTGTATCCTTAGTCCCGAGAGCTGTGCCTGGAACATAATAGGTGCTCAACAAATATTAAGTGAATCAAATATCGGACAGAGGTTTAATAAAATGCATCAAAATACCAATTTCCCCATTCATGATAGAGATCAGGGTTAGCAAAGTATGGCCGAGGACCAAATCCAACCTACAACCTGTTTTTGTGAATAAAATTTTATTACAACACGGATGCAATATTCATTTACATATAGTTTGTGGTTGCTTTGGTGCTAGCCGCCAAAGTTGAGAAGTTGTGACAGACACTGTATGGGCCCCAGAAGGCTAAAGTATTTACTAACTGGCCCTGCACAGAAAAAAAATTGCCAGCCTCTGATAGAGATAATACTTCCTACTTATTCTTTTGGTTTAAAAATTAATACTAATAAATGAAATAATGACTGGCTTAAAAATATATAGTTAGGCTCAGTCAGTTAAGCATCTGCCTCTTGATCTTGGCTCAGGTCATGATTTCACCATTTGTGGGATGGAGCTCTGTGTCGGGTTCTGCGCTGGCAGTGGAGAGCCTGCTTGGGATTCTCTCTCTCCCTCTCTTTCTTTTTCTCTCTCTCTGCCCCTTCCTAACTTGAGCTCTCTCTCTCTCTCAAAATAAATAAATAAAATATTTAAAAAATATGTTATGTAGTTAATCCATCAATGAGTATTTATTGAAAAAAATCAAACTGCAGAACTGTGTAGGGTAGGAAGTAGAATCCCCCTTCACCCAGCCCTGGTCCCAGCCCTTCCCAGGAGGAAGCCCCAGTAGGATCCCGATTCCCTCTAAATCACTGGCATGTGTGCACCTCTCAAATGAAAATGAGTTTAAATATTAGGACTTTCTAGACTTTTAGAATGCTATCTGTCCCTGTTCTCAGAGTTAGTTTGAACAATAAGAACCATGTGTTCCTCAAAAGGCCAAAAGAATTCCCCCAAAACACTGCCTAAATCTGGGGGCTGATTTAGGATGAGACCTCTGACTACGTCTTCAATTTTTGCAATGGAACCATCAAGGATTTAGGTCTTCTGACTCTGTAGTTAATTTTAACGTGTTTTTTAAAAACATTTATTTTTGAGAGACAGAGCAAGACAGAGCATGAGTGAAGAAGGGGCGGGGTGGGGGTGGGGGTGGGGACACAGAATCCAAAGCAGGCTCCAGGCTCTGAGCTGTCAGCACAGAGCCTGATGCAGGGCTTGAACTCATGGACTTCAAGATGATGACCTGAGCCAAAGTTGGACACCTAACTGACTGAGCCACCCAGGTGCCCCCTCTGTAGTTATTTTTAATAATTAATTCTTGAAAGCCTCTTCTCCTTTGGTAGTGATTTTTCTCATTCTTTTTTTTTTTTTTTGGATCAAGGCTGCTAATGGTTTGCCATTGTATTTCTTATTAGTATTAGTTTTCAAAGAATTTAATTTTGGTCTTATCAAAGTTCATTGTTTGCCCATTTCATGAATTTCTGCTTTTATCTGTTAAATTTTCTTTTTCTTTTTTCTTTCTTTCTTTCTTTCTTTCTTTCTTTTTTTTCATTTTGAAGCATTTGCTAGATTTTGGACTTCATTTCCTTTCCCCTTGTTTTCTCAGTAACACAAAGTCCTCGTCCAAGTAGAAACTACTGGCAGGTGCCAAGCATGACTTTCCACTTTACTCAAGAGTGACAGAATGCCACTCTGTTTTGCTTTGATCTCCAAGGCCATATAACTTTTTCTTCTTTTTTTTTGAGTGGGATATTATTCTCTGTGTTACTTTAAGTTTTTATGTCAATTGCAGTCAGTTAACATACAGTGTAATATTAGTCTCAGGTGTATAACATGGTGATTCAACGCTTCCATACATTGTGTGTCATTTCTAATCTCTGGTTTTATTACACTGTCATTAGAAAATTAGCCTGAGTGCCTACTACTTTTTGAAATTGGTTGAGACTTTTTTGTTTAAGATGATATCAATTTTTGTAGATATTCCATGTGTGCTTACAAAAATGTGTATTCGCTATTGGATTCAAAATTCTGTAGGTTACTATTGAAATCAAGCTTGTGATTTCAATACTTAAAAGCCTATGTCATTTATTTTTGTCTATTTAATCAATCATCTTAGAAATTTGCCAGATTCTCTCATTTTGACTATTCTCACTTTGATTCAATACATTTTTCTTTATATATTTTGGTAACATTTGATACCATGTTGTTCTGGCAGAAAGGCTCATTGCTATTGTTTTCACAGTTTTTTATTATAAATATAAACTGTGTCCTATTTAATTCTTTTTGACATAGAATTCTATTTTTATGATTTCACGGTTTTTTGTCTTCTGTTGTTTTGGAAGCATACGACTACCTTTGTCATCATTACTTTTGAACATTTCTGCATTTTTAAATTTTAGACATATCTTCGTACATGGCATGTGGTAGCATATTTATTTTTCACGTATCTGATGGTCTATTAATATTAATAATGATAGAAACTTAACTAAGAATTGAGTCCTACTCTTTTCAAGCCCTTTTTGAGCACATTACCTGTTATTTTATATAATGCTCAGACCTGTCATATACTGTAGTTCCTCTGGTTTTCCCTTATTCACAGCTGAGAAAACTGAGAGATTGAATGCTGATGTGACTTATCCAAGATCAGAGAGCTAATAAAAGATTGGGCAGGATTTGAACTCAATTACTGTGTGAGCCATTACACATGAATAGCATTCATACTTGCCTTCAGTTTTATCCCTGACATCTTGATTTGCAGTGCATTCTGGGAGAATTCCTCTGTTGAGTCTTTAAGCTCCTGATTAGACCTTGAATCAGGCCCATTGTACATGAAGCACATCTGCTCAGGTTTTCACTTAAAGTTTATTTATTTATTTTGAGAGAGATAGAGATAGAGCAGGAGTGGGGAGGGGCAGAGAGAGAGGGAGAGATAGGATCCAAGCAGGCTCCATGGTGTCAGCACAGAGCCCAATGTGGGTCTCGAACTCACCAACTGTGAGATCATGACCTGAACTGAAACCAAGAGTTGGACACTTAATCAACTGAGCCACCCAGGTGCCCTGCTCAGGTTTTCACTTAAGAACTTACTTCTAATTTTCCAGAACTGATTACTTTTGGACATAACAACTTGCTGATTTTAGCAGGACATGTGACTAGACAGGCTGACATTTAGGTTCTGAGGGTCACTTGACTTGTTAGCGTGGGTTCTTCTTGTCCCTCAAAGCAGCTGACAGCTCAGGGCACTGGGCCTTTACTTCTGCCCCAATATCCACTTTGGACACTACCTGTAGCACAATTTCTTCTTTTACTCAAGAGTAATGTTAGAAGATTGATCTGGAGACAAATTCTAGAGTTGCCACCAAACTGATTCCATCTGCTTCAGATCTTTGAGAAAATTTTTGTGTGTCTTCTCATCTCTTAAAAGCGTCCTTCCCAGATTTCTGATGCTACTATAGACTTACTCTTTTGTGTTTCTTTGGTTGTTGCAATCAGA
This sequence comes from Panthera uncia, assembly GCF_023721935.1. Taxonomy (NCBI): domain Eukaryota; kingdom Metazoa; phylum Chordata; class Mammalia; order Carnivora; family Felidae; genus Panthera; species Panthera uncia. The sequence goes on from NW_026059480.1 coordinate 13,979, forward strand.
CTCTCAGGGAGAAAAGGGGTAAATTCATGTGTTTGGTGGGTCATCTTCAACTAGAAAATCTTTCCATTTTTATTATTCACTAGTTAGAACCATTGTTACCTAAGACATCAAAAGGGAATTGTTTTGTTTCCCCAGCCATTCCTCGGGACTATATCAGGCAAATATTACCTCAGCCTAGGAAGCCAAAACCCACAGTCTTGTCACATGATGGACAGAGCCATGACACTTGCCCACAGTACAAGTGGTACTGATCTCCAAAAGAGATCAGACTGCAGGTGAAGTCTCTCATACATGTGTGAGCTATGAGCTGACTCTGCTCCAGGTAAGATGCTTGTCCCTGAAGGGGTTACATGACCATTGATGCTGAAAGGTAGGTTGTAAGGTAGGTTGTAAGTGCCCAAACTCTAAATGTTAACTATTTTTTTTATTTTTTACACAGATATACTCACCTGGTTCAAAATGCAAGGGGTTCAAAGTGACATATGGTGAAAATTCTCGCCTCCCTTTCCGTGAACAGCCATGATGACCAGATTTTTAGACTTCATTCCAGAGATATTCTGTGCATGTAAAAGCTACATACATACATTTTACTCTTTAAAATAAAAACATACAAATAGTAGTACAGTCTAGTGCACACGTGTTCTACAACTTGCCTTTTTCACTCAACAAGATACATGGGCGATAAATCCATGTCTGTTCTTGAACTTCTTCATTCTTTGGTACAGTTATGGTATATTTTATTGTGTGGCTGTACTGTTATTTAGGCAATCCCCTATTGGCTGATGTTGGGGAGGAAGACCTTCTGCTGCCCTTTGAGGTCCTTCCAGCTGGATTTAGAATCAAACTGACATGAGACAGAATAACAGGAAAAAATAAAATTTAATTACGTATGTAGGAGGAATCCATGTGGATGTGGAAGTTCCATAGACAGTGAGGCACATGAAGCTTATATGAACTAAGAAGAGTGGTAAGGCCTGAGGTTATGAATGGAGGTTATGAATGCTTCCATTAGCAAGAAGGTGGAAAGAGATGTTTTGAAAAACAGAGTTGCCCTATTATTCAGATACGTTTCTTAGGTAAAAGGGACTCTCTGCTAATTGTCTCTTTCTAGTACATGCTCTCCTTTCCAATATAAACTTAGGCAGTTGAGGACCAGGAAGAGAGTTTACCTCCATCTGCTGTGTTTTGATTACTTTTAACTCAAAATACTATTCATGCCAAAGTGGCCCATCTTGACCTCTACACTGACACCTAGCTCATCTCGTCTCTACTGTTACAGTGTTGCCAGGCTGTGCTCATATCCTTTCACTTACCTGCAAATACGGAGAAATTCTTAAAGGAGAGATTGCTGGTTCAAAGGGCATTTGCATAGATGTTGTCAAATCGTGCTCTCTAAGGATTGTAGTAATTTACACAGCCATGAGTAATTTATGACAGTGCTCATTTCCTGTATCCTCAATAATACAGTGTGCTATCAAGCTCTGGGATCTTTGCCAGTGTCTGGTAGGTGAAAAGTGATGTCACCTTGTAGTTTAAATGTGAAATGACTTACTGTGAGTGAGATTGAACATCATTTTATCTTTTAAGGTCTGTATATGCTTCCTTTTCTTTCATTTCATATCATTTGCATGTATTCTTGTGAAGTTATTTGCTCTTTTTCTTGCAGAGGAAAATTATTCTTTAGACACGAATTGAGTTGAAATACTTTTGTAGCTTATTATTTGTTCTCTGACTTTGCTTATGGGAGATTTTCATGCGTAGATTTTTCCTCTTTACCTTTATTTTTTTATTTTATTTTTTTCAATGAACTAAGGTCAATTTACTTGGATGATATAACAGTTTTAAATATGTATGCACACAATAACATACATTTAAAATAAAGTAAACAATGAAAAGTGAAACAAAAAGATCCACAATCATAGGAAAAAACATGAATAAACCACTCAATAATTGACAAGCAGAAATAGAACGATTTTATGAAAAACACAATAAAGCAATCTACTAGAACTTATAGAACATTGTATTGAACAATGATAGAATACAAGATTTTTTCAGAAAAATGCAAAACTCAAAAAAAAATGTCCCATAGAGTGAGTCATAAATCTCATCTTAACCCTTTACCTTTAAATAATGGAATGTACCAATATCTGTTTTGATGGCTGCTAGGTTTTACATCATATCCAGAAAAGGCCTCCCCAGTATTTAATTCTAAACAATTATCATTATTTATTCTAGTGTTATGGTATCATGTTTGCATTTAATTATTTGATCAACTAGAATTTATCTTGGAGTCATGTGCAAGATCTGAATTTAACTTTATTTTTCTTTAGAATTTTCCTTTCCATAGTCACTTTGGAATGAGATTTTTTAATTCTCTCCTCAAAAAATAATATACTGTTGGTATATCTATGGGGATGGCATCACCTTCATAATTAATACGCTCTCCACTACGGATACTGTTCTGGCCATGAATCTTCTTTTCCAAGAATATAGATTTCCATTTGTTCTTTGTGTCCCTAGGAGTGCTCTAAATCTTTCTTCAGATGAATTGTGCACCTAAGAAATGTTTACTCCACTGAGGGCTGATGCAATTTAAAAAGAAGAAAGAAACTAAAGGAAGGAAGGAAGGAAAGAAGGAAGGAAGAAAGGAAAGGGAAGGGAGGAAGGAAGGAAGGGAGGAAGGAAGGAAGGAAGGAAGGGAGAAACCCTGACAACTTAGATTAGCTCAACAGTGTTTGCTTCCTACTCTTATAAAGGCAGGTTAGCAGGTGCCTCTCCATTCTGTGATTCAGGCATCCAGGTTCTCTCCATCCTGAGGTGGTGTTTTTAAACATATGTCCTCCAAAGCTCCTGTGGCAAGGGAACAGCACAGAGGAGTCCCCAAACTCTCAATTCCCTACACCTGGAAGTGATATACTTCTTCCATCACATTTCACTGGCTGAATTCATCACACACCACCTAACTACAAAGGATATAGAAGAGTAGTTCCCTTGTGTACCTAGGAGATGGAGGAGGACATTGGGAGTCTCTCTCTCCTTCCAGCAAAACTACTAAGCAGGCATGAAGGTAAACTAAAGAAATACTCTGGTCATACAAAGGCTCAGAACAGAACATTTAATTCCAATACATCTTCTCCCAGGAAGCTACCAGAGGGGATGTGCCACCAAAATGAAGAAGTAAACCGAGGAAGATGGTAACATAGGATGAGGAAACAAAGACTCTAACCCATGGCTGAGTCAAAGGGTATTGCCAGGAAATGGTGAACATCCCAGGTGAGCAGCTGGCCTTTATCTGAAAGTGTGTAACCTAAAGCTACCATTCTGAGGGAAGACTCATCAGAGAAGGAACCAGCACAGAGGAAGCTATCCAAGAGGCAGAGTGGCACCTGGGCCTGGGGATGTGGGCAAACAGCCTGCATCCAGCTCTGTCTGAAGCTGTACCTGTTCTTAGAGAATTCAGTCACACGAACCAACTTTTCCTGGTGCTCTAGCTCGTTAGGGTCCGATTTTCTGTCACTTGTAATAAAAACAAAAAACAAAACAAAACAAAACAAAAAAAATCTTCAGACTGAGGCCAGGAAACAACAAAAACAGAAGAAATAAATCTTGTCCTCAAGGAATTTTAAATATTTTGGGGGAAATTTTTATCCAGCATCAACTATTAGGTATTGCCTCTGCCTCTAGACTCTAATCTGCAAGGACTATGTACTTTTAGCTAATTTCCTTGCATTCAGTGAGTCTTAGGAACTGGACTGTTTCAGAAATGAGAACTTCCTTGTCTTGATGTTGGTACTCTTTTACAAAATAATTCACTATTTAAACATTGTAACATTTATTCACTTTTATGAAAAATTTTTCGATTTCTTTATCCAAAGAAAAGAAACACAGATGTTTCCAAAGGTTTATTACAGGTACAAATACTGGGAACAACATTGCAGAGATCATTAAGAAAACTGTTATATACCTATACAATAGAACCCTAAATTATTTTAAATAATTTCATTAAAAATGTATTTCTGGCATTTACTTAACTTATTTAACTTATGAAAGTGATTCATAATTTATTATTAGGTGAAAGAAGTCAGGTGACCAACCAGTTTCCTAGTTTTTAAAAATGGGCAAAACATTTTAAGTTGTTTTCTGAGTGTTGAGATTTCAAGGGAAGTTTCTTTTTTTTTCTTTTTTTAATATGAAATTTATTGTCAAATTGGTTTCCATACAACACCTAGTGCTCATCCCAACAGGTGCCCTCCTCAATATCCATCACCCACCTACCCCTCCCTCCCACCCCCCATCAACCCTCAGATTGTTTTCAGTTTTTAAGAGTCTCTTATGGTTTGGCTCCCTCCCTCTCTAACTTTTTTTTTTGATTCCTTGTTTTCTTAATTTTCTGCAATCAATATGGATTAGTTTTACAACAAGAAAAAGGTATTTATAAGATTGTGAGTTCAAACAAAGGTATTTTGTCAGCATTAAACAGGAGAGTGAACTGCAGAAATATTTTTAGCTGGATCTCGCTACTCTTTTACAAAAGCATGTACTATTTAGACACTGTAACATGTCCTCAACTTTTCAAAGAAGTTACAATTGAATATGAGAAATTTTCTCACATTCTATAAAACATATCACGATGTGGCATAAAGCATATCACCATCATACGCAGGAAGGTGTTCTTCAAAGAACTGTTAATCCAGTAAGCAAAATAAAATAGATATGTTATGAATTTTTAAAAATAATTCTAGGCCTAGATGTTAACATTTATTCTTCAGGCCCTTTGTTGTTGAGATACGACTGCCAGGAGATTAAATTATGTGGGTTCCCCATGCCAAACAAATCAATGCCACTTTAATAAAGCAACATTTGAAGTAAGAAAAAAAAATGACAGGCTCATACTGAATCTTACCTGTCTGTGTTTAAATTAGAATTAAACCTATAAGTCTGAAGATGTACTGATAATTACAAATATTGCTAAGAAAAGTATAAATGCCTTTTTATATCTGAATTTGATCTAAAACTACCTGTAATTTGATCCAAATTACCGGTAATGGTTTTCATTATGACTTCAGGTCTTCATAAGAGAAAATGTCCCTTAAAAAATTATTTTCTCCATCCTCCATAAATCTCATGAAATAAAGATAACTGTGTTCCAGCAACATCTACCATATTCAAAGTGTTTGCTTTCAGGATCGTTTTGACCAGAAGACATGTACAACCTATGGTTGTTCAGAGTAAGAAAATACAAAGCAGCACTTAGTATCCTACGGTATAACCCCAAATTTCCCTAATTATCGTTAAAAAAAAGTAACCACAGTACCTTTTCAGTATCCTAAAACACAATTTAGTGAGAATTCATATCACACATATCTGAGATCTAGGAACATCTTTAAATGTACCTTTAATTAATTAATTAACTAATTAATTAATTTATATCTTTACCTCTAACATGGGGCTCGAACTGACGACCTTGAGATCAAGTGTTGCATGCTCTTCCAACTGAGCCTGCCAGGTACTCCAGAACATCGTTAAATTAAATAACATGGCATATGAGTTGCTAATACTTTGCTTACTTTATATTAATTCATTTTACGCTCTTAAATACATTTTGATGATAAAAGATACCTTTTTCCTTGCACACTTTTAATAGTTTACAGTCATCAAGTGTGTAATTGACTATTGACCTGGAGTTGCTAGTTTCAGGCTAGGATAAACTACAATCCTCATTTAGCACGAGGATGGAGATATATCACCACTAGATGGTAGTATGAAGTAGTCATTAACTTCCATGTTGTTTAAACTTGGTGTTGACAGCGATATTTCTCTTCAAGGAATAAATCACTCCGAAGGCATCCTTGTCACTCCCATTAGCTCTATCTACTCTCCTAACTTTAATTTGCTAAATCACCCCCCCCCCCGTGATGAAGGAATGACAGCCTCTGATTCATAACGAAATCTGTTAGGTAAAGTTCTCTGGGTTAAATAAAATGAGGGCTTCTGAGGAGTGATATTAATTCCCTGTGTTCTTTCACAGTTACTTTAAAGCTCTAAAAGATATTGAAAAAGAATGCAAATAATAGTTTTCATAGCCAACTAAGCAGAAAAACCAAAATAGCATTAACAACAAACAAAACTTCACCATTCTCCATGATATATGTAGTTGACAAGCTAAAGCTTTTGTTTATTTTCATTGCTAAGTCTTGCATGGAAAGAATGTTTCTGGTAGATAGGGTGAATTTTGTTTTTATCAGTGTGGTTCAAGCAATCAGGCTCTGGTTAATACCCTATTTAATCAAAGCATTGCAGTTCCCGGCAGTTCTCTGATGGACATTACTAGTGGGCTCAGTCTCCCAGGAGAACACAATGGTTTCACTCCAGACAGCATTTGCCAACTTCACTCTGTGCTGCTGAATTTTTCCATTATTGATTGAAAAAAAAAAAAGAATTCTACATCATTTACGCATGAAGGTCACTCTGGTGCTAATATGTAATATGTAGATATAGCTCCTCTCTCATTTGGGGTCAACTGGTAAGAATGACTCCATTCTCAGGGTGCCCAGCTGGCTCAGTTGGTGGAGTTCTTGATCTCAGGGTTGTAGGTTCAAGCCCATGTTCAGTGTAGAGATTACTTAAAAATAAAATCTAAAAAAAAAAAAAAAAAAAGGATGATTCCATTCTCCAAGGCCTGAATCATTTCAGTTCAACCCCTAGTAACCCCCTTAAAACCAATGTTTCAATTCCCCCCCCCCCCAAAAAAAACCCCAAAAATCAAACTCACACACACACACACACACACAACAAATGTTTCCCCTACAACCAACTCAGCACTGGAATGATTTGCATGGGTTCGGATAGGAAAGATAGTATAGATAGAAATCTGTTAAATAAGAAATAACACTGAATTGGTAAATACCAAAATTAAATAACTAAAAAGTTATGTTTACATTTATACTTATTTTTATACTTCCTTCATGAAAGAACACATCCCAGTAATGATCTTTTAGTTCAGTACCTTGAGAAAAAATTCTTAGTATATTTATAAATGTATAAATAAGTCTTATTCCTTTTGGGTTGTTATAACAAAATGCCACAGTCTGTGTGGCTTATAACAAGAAACCTTTATTTCTCACAGTCCTGGAGGTTGAGAAGTCCAAGTTAAGGGTGTCAACAGATATGATGTTTGCTGAGGGCTTCCTGGTTCATAGATGGTCATCTTTATCTCTTCACATGGCAGAAGGGGCAAGGAGCTCTCTGGGGTCTCTTTTATAGAGGCATTTAGGCTCCACCCTCATGACGTAATCACCTCCTAAAGGTCCCACTTCCAAATACCCTCACATTGGGAGTTAGGATTTCAGCATATGAATTTGGGGGGAGGGGGATATGAACATTGAGACCATAAGACTATATATATGTGTGTGTGTGTGTGTGTGTGTGTGTGTGAATATATGACAGACAGAGAGAGAGAGAGATAAAAAATACAGCCAATTTTTAATAAGACAATATTCCGTTATTGTCTCAATAACAATCTGAAAAATTGCTTACTGACCACCATAGTTCTAAGTGTTGTGAGGAAAGCAAAGAAGCAAAAGATGGAACCTACCCTCAAGATACATATCCACACATTCTTATTGAAGAAACTAAGCATGAATTCTTTAAAACAGTACAAGGCCTCATGTAACTAGATAGCAGATTGAAAGCCACACTGAGGGATCAGAGAAAAGAAAGTCCTCTTGAGCCAGCACAGAGAGATATGCCTCCCTGGAAGGGAAGTGACTTAAGCACTTCATGTGCTTCACATAATGTCTTGTGAGGTTCATCCATTCAATGAATATATTTTAGAGCAAAGCATTCTGGTGTAGAAAGTGGTGGGTGCAGAGGGTTCACGATGAGGAACAGATTGGGCAAGCAGGTTGGCATCAGCCAATGGCAGACAGTTCTTGAAAGCCAGGAAAAGGAACTTTTACTCAATTTTCCTGGCTCCAAGTCAACAGACTGCTTCATAATTGCTGGGAGGGGCTGGGAGCTGATTCTCTGCCTCCACATTCCACTCCCCACTGTTTTCATGAGTCACCACTGTGCCACTGAGTGGCGGGGCCCATTGCCAAACTCTATGTGGGACTGGTACATCCATATCTCCCCTGAAGAGCTGGTACATTGACAAGTCCCATCCCACACCCCCTGGAAAGATAGCAAGCTCAGAAGTTGGCACACGCCTTAGTTCACGCCTCTTTAAGGTGGTGGAGCTGGGAAGGTCAGAGTTACAGAAAGCTTAAGAACATTCAGGTGGCTAGGGACCAGGGCTGAGCAGTGGGAGCTAGACAGTCTTGATTTGGTAACTCAGGACCTGGTCTTCTATAGTTGGCGGAGAGGATTGAACCCGCAGAGCTGCCAGGTGGTTTTGATTTGTGTGGGTGCAATACAAGGTCAGGAATGCCAGAAACCAACTACCAAATGCAGCAGCAATAAAAGATTTGCTGACCAAGCAAGGCTCAGAAACACAGCAATCAGGCTGTGGAATTGGTGAGGGATGCAGAAAAATACAGTCTGGTCCCAAGCCAAGTTTTTGGACATAGAAAGTCCAAGGAAGAAGAGGGAGGAAATTGTTTTTTCGTTTGTTCATTTTTTGTTTTTTGTTTTTTCCCAGTGAACAGCTGGGGAAGGGTTAGACTGGAGAAACAATTGTCCAAACCGAGGAAAAAGTGCTTGGAGACACCGTGATCTCTTCCTGCCTAAGAAGTACATTACTTACATCAAATGCCAAAAAAAGTATAAATTTAGGCGTCTTAGAAAGGGCAGGAGAACTGTTGGTGGAATGAAAACTCATACAGCCACTCTGGAAAGCAGTGTGGATGTTCCTCCACGGTTAAAAATAGAACTACCCTACAACCCAGCAATTGCACTACTAGGTACTTACCCAAAGGATATAAAAATACTGATTTGAAGGGGCACATGCACCTCAATGTTTATAGCAGCATCATCAATAATTGTCAAATTATGGAAAAAGCCCAAATGTCCATCGACTGATGAATGCATAAAGAAGATGTGGTATAGGTATATATACATATAATGTAATATTACTCAGCCATCAAAAAGAATGAAACCTTGCCATTTGCAACAATGTGGATGGAACTAGAGTGTATTATAATAAGTGAAATAAGTCAGAGGAAGACAAATATATGATTTCACTCATATGTGGAATTTAAGAAACAAAACAGATGAACATAGGGGAAGGGAAGGAAAAATAAAATAAGATAAAGACAGAGATGGAGGCAAACCATAAGAGACTCTTAACTATAGAGAACAAACTGATGGTTGCTGGAGGGGAGATCAGTGGGAGGATGGGCTAAATGAGTGATAGGTATTAAGGAGGGCATTCATTGGGATGAACACTGGGTGTTATACGGAAGTGATGAACCACTAAATTCTTTTTTAAAGATTATTTCTTTATTTTGAAAGAGATGGAGAGAGAAACAGAGAGTGTTTGTGGGTGGAAGGGTAGAGAGAGAGGGAGTGAGAAAGAATCCCAAGCAGCCTCCATACTGCCAGCACAGAGCCTGATGTGCTGCTTGAACTCACAAACCATGAGATCATGGCCTGAGCCAAAATCAAGAGTCAGATGGTTAACTGACTCAGCCACCCAGTGCTCCTGAATCACTAAATTCTACTCTTGGAAACAATACTACACTATATCTTAACTAACATAAATTTAAATTAAAAAAAAAAAGAAAGAAAGGGCAGGAGAACATCTAGGTGCCATATTGTAATTGATAGGAGCAAAGATAACTCTAACTATTGGAATGTAATACTAATGTATTACTAATTGTATGTACTAATGTAATACTAATGTATTAGTTATCTATTGCTGCATAACAAATTACTCTCAAAACTTAGTGCATTAAAAAACACATTTATTTTCTCAGCATGTGTGGGTCAGAAATCTGGGCATAGTTTAGTTGAGTTACCCAGCTCAGCATTTCTTTTTTTTCTTTTTTTACAATATAATTTATTGTCAAATTGGTTTCCATACAACACCCAGTGCTCATCCCAACAAGTGCCCTCCTCAATGCCCATCACCCACTTTCCCTTCTCCCCCACCCCCTATCAACCCTCAGTTTGTTCTCAGTATCCAAGAGTCTCTTATGGTTTGCCTCCGTCCCTCTCTGTAACTGTTTTTTCCCCCTTCTCCTCCCACATGGTCTTCTGTTAAGTTTCTCAAGACGTACATATGAGTGAAAACATGGTATCTATCTTTCTCTGACTGACTTATTTCACTTCAGCTCAGCGTTTCTTACAAGATTGCAATCAAACTGTCAGGCAGGGCTATGGTCTCATCTGAAGGTTCGGTTGGAGAGGATCCACTTCCAAGGTCACTCACGTGGTTGTTGGCAGGATTCCTTGTGAGCTGGTAGGATAAGGGTCTTGATTTCTCACTGGCAAGTGGTCAGAGCTGCCCTCAGTTTCTTGCCATGTGAGCTTCAGCAGCTTGCTTTATCAGATTAAACATGCAAAGAGTCAGAAAGAGACAATGTACAAAAAAGATGGAAATTAATCTCTTATAACCTAATCTAAAAAGTGGCATCCCGTCACCTTTGTTGTATTTTAGTCATTAAAATCACATCACTAGGTTCAACTCGTATACACAAGGGTAGGGAACTATGAGGAGTGAATACCAGGAGGCAGGGATCATTGGGAGCCCCATGGAAGTGGTCTACTACTAGGGGATTGGGAGAGTAGAAATATCATGGACCACATTTGGATAGTCAGGATGAAAGTTATTTAGGGACTCAGATAATGAGCTGAGTTGAGTTCCTAGCGCAGCACCCAGAATCACAACACACTGCCATTTGAGCCATGGAGAGCTCAAGAAGGGAGGCAAGCTGGAGACCTAGATTATGAAGCATCCCATTTTGACCATGTGCAGGACATATATACTTAATGTCATTGCACACATCTGCACAGTATATTGGTCTTCTATCTGAACAATTAAGTCTTTTCTTGAGAACTCCAAAAGACCCCTCCTGGAATGTGCATTTTTCATCAATTTCTTCCTGATTCTCAGAGAACTGACTGATGAAACTGACCTTGGTCGCAGTGTTGAACCACACGGCAAAAGAAGCCACTTAGATTTTTTTTTTTTGAGACAGAATAAGGCCTAAAAATTGTTTTGCCTTGATTGCTGTTGTTACTTTTCTAGAAATGGTCTCTTCTTATTTTAGACAGGGATGTAACATCTGCCTGTTCTCTCAAAGCTCTTGTGGGAGCCAAATGCAATAATGTTCATAAATGCATTTTGAAAAAAAAAATTTTAAGGACAAATGTCATATATTCAAACCACATACTGCTATTGTCATTGTTGTTGCTTCAAAATAAAAAAGGAACTGTTGGGGCACCTGGGTGGCACAGTTGGTTAAGCGTCTGACTCTTGATCTTGGCTCAGGTCATGATCTCACAGTTTATGAGTTCAAGCCCTGCATCAGGCTCTGCACTGATGATACAGAGCCTGCTTGGGATTCTGTCTCTCCCTCTCTCTGCCCCTCCCCTGCTTGTTCTCTCTCTCTTAAAATAAATGAATAAACTTAAAAAATTAAAAATAAATAAAAAATTTAAAAAAGAACTGTTTATCAGAAAAGATTGAAGCTTTCAAGACAGGTTTTGACTTCTTCCATTCCTTCTGTTCCTAGGATAGCTAATCCCTCCATCCCAACAGGAGACCTCTTCTTTATGACTTTGAGATCTGTACCTTCATCTCACCCTCCTGATGTCTGAATTCAGGCCCTTATCTTAGGCCAAGTTCACAGACAGTCCTCATGCTTGTCTCCATGTGCTACTTACTTTTGCCAGATCTTTCTGAAACACTTATCACCATGTCACTCTGTGTGAGGCACAGAACTCTCAGCCCTCACTTGGGGTCTCTTGTCACCATGCCATTGTCCCTCACTGACAGATCCCCATCCCACCAGTCCCATACCCCCTATTCCCAGATCAATGGCCCTACTGAGGTCTTGCCCCTGTGTGCCATCTCACTCTGTGCATGGAAACAGAGGACATGGGTCTATTCTCTGATGCCTTGCACCTACCATGACTGCTCACCCTCAACTTTCCTCCGCACTTTTGTGCTGGATACATTGCAGCCTTCTTCCTGTCTTAAATATTGACTTGAAATCATTATTTGTCATTTAAAAGAAATCCTAGATGTCAGGGCACCTGGATGGCTCAGTCAGTTGAGTGTCCGACTTCAGCTTGGGTCATGATTTGGGATTCATGGTTCAAGCCCTGCATCAGGCTCTGTGCTGAGCATGGAGCCTGCTTGGTATTTTCTGTCTCCGTCTCTCTCTGCCCCTTCCCTGCTTGCATGTGCTCTCTCTCTCAAAATAAGTAAATAATCTTAAAAAAAGCTTTAAAAAGATCCTTAATGTCACTAACTGAAGATACGTTTAATCACCACAATTGCTCAAGAAAGTAAATATAATAACCTTTATTTTATGATTGAGGAAACTGAGCCTGAAGGCTACACAGTTAGTAGAGGCCAGAGCCAATACCCAAACCCAGGCCCATGTGTTCTTTCTACCCAGGGTGCCCAGTGATATCTTCCCTATTAGATTGTGAGACACCCTGTTCTCTGAGTCATTTGACTCTCCACAAGAACTGGGGATTTTGTCCCAGGGTAGAAAACAAAGTGATATGTACAAACTCCTGACAGACACAGACATTTCTGCCACCATTTATTAAATGCTGATAAATTTTAACGGATAAAAAAGGTTAACTTGTATTTTGTGGAAAAAAAAGAAATGTTAATGAAATTGTTATAGTTCTGGTAACAATGCATGTCCATATTAAATATAAAGGCTGAAAATGTTCCATTTCTTGCAGGTTAAGTCTGACGTTGTCTATTAAATACCTACATTAAATGAAGTATCATACTGTCTTAAGATTTCTTCATTTACATGAAGAGACTCCAGGGTGTAACACTTTAATCTATAAAAAGTACTAACTAAAAGTAACCGTTACCATGGCAACACACTGCATGCATTAGTAGCCTTCAAAGGCAAAGCACTTTGGAAATGAGCGTTTAAAGATACCCTAGACTAATCGAAACTCCAGGGAATGAATTTTAAATCACTTTTAATGCTTGGAGTTTCATTATTAGGTTCAGAAGTAGATCACAGAGCTTGCCCCATACATACACTATTTTTAAATTAAAGGGCAGTATTTCATCAGTGAGCAACTGCTGATTTTCTATATATATATATTTTTTGAGGAGCCCAAAAATGAATTTTAAAATGTGTCGAGATGCATAAGGTCCACAATTAGCTGTGACAATTTGTCAAGAGAAGACCTAGGGGTTGTAGGGCACTCCTCCTATGTGAAGTCATACCAATAGTCAGAGCAATAAGACAATCTCATTCTGATAGAGGAAACAGGAAGAGATAAATATGGCCTACAGAAGAGCCCACAAACTACCACACATAGATCTGGGATGGGCACAGGAGAACAGTACCACCCAGACCAGAGGGGAAAGACTGATGTCTTAGCAGCAATGATTGGGAAAACCACCTCAATAAATGGACAGGACAGAGTTTGATCCCTACCTCACACTATTCAAAAAAGGCAAAGTCCTATTGGATTCAATACCTACATATAAAAAGTAAAACCATAAAACTTTACAAAAAGGTGACAGGCAATGTCTTGGACACTTTGGAGAGAGATTATTTGGACAAGATCTTTTTAAGTTTTATTTACTTAAGTAATCTCTACACCCAATGTGGGGATCAAACTTATGACCCCAAGGCAAGAGTTGCAAAATCTTCCTACTGAGTCAGCCAGGTGCCCCTTTATTTATTTATTTATTTTATTATTTTTTAATTTAATTTATTTTTTTAATTTACATCCACATTAGTTAGCATATAGTGCAATAATTATTTCAGGAGTAGATTCCTTAATGCCCCTTACCTGTTTAGCCCATCCCCCCTCCCACAACCCCTCCAGTAACCCTCAGTTTTGTTCTCCATATTTATGAATCTCTTATGTTTTTATCCCCCTCCCTGATTTATATTACTTTTACTTCCCTTCCCTTATGTTCATCTGTTTTGTCTCTTAATGTCCTCATATTGAGTGAAGTCATAAGATATTTGTCTTTCTCTGACTGACTAATTTCACTTAGCATAATACCCTCCAGTTCCATCCATGTGGTTGCAAATGGCAAGATTTCATTCTTTTTTATTGCCAAGTAATACTCCATTGTATATATATATACCACATCTTCTTTATCCATTCATCCATCGATGGACATTTGGGCTCTTTCCATATTTTGGCTATTGTTGATAGTGCTGCTATGAACATTGGGGTGCATGTGCCCCTTTGAAACAGCACACCTGTATCACTTGGATAAATACCTAGTAGTGCAATTGCTGAGTCATAGGGTAGTTCTATTTTTAGTTTTTTGAGGAACCTCCATACTGTTTTCCAGAGTGGCTGCCCCAGCTTGCATTGCCACCAACAATGCAAAGAGATCCTCTTTCTCTGCATCCTTGCCAACATCTGTTGTTGCCTGAGTTGTTAATGTTAGCCATTCTGACAGGTGTAAGGTGGTATCTCATTGTGGTTTTGATTTGTATTTCCCTGATGATGAGTGATGTTGAGCATTTTTTCATGTGTCAGTTTGCCATCTGGATGTCTTCTTTGAAGAAGTGTCTATTCATGTCCTTTGCCCATTTCTTCACTGGATTGTTTTTTGGGTGTTGAGTTTGATAAGTTCTTTATAGATTTTGGATACTAACCCTTTATCTGATATGTCATTTGCAAATATCTTTTCCCATTCCATCAGTTGCCTTTTAGTTTTGCTGATTGTTTCCTTCACTGTGCAGAAACTTTTTATTTTGATGAGGTCCCAATAGTTCATTTTTGCTTTTGTTTCCCTTGCCTCTAGAGACATGTTGAGTAAGAAGTTGCTGCATCCAATGTCAAAGAGGTTTTTGCCTGCTTTCTCCTCGAGGATTTTGATGACTTCCTGTCTTAGGTCTCTCATTCATTTTGAGTTTATTTTTGTGCATAGTGTAAGAAAGTGGTCCAGGTTCATTCTTCTGCATGTCGCTGTCCAGTTTTCCCAGCACCACTTGCTGAAGAGATTGTCTTTATTCCATTGGATATTCTTTCCTGCTTTGTCAAAGTTGGCCATATGTCTGTGGGTCCATTTCTGGGTTCTCTATTCTGCTCCATTGATCTGAGTGTCTGTTTTTGTGCCAGTACCATACTGTCTTGATGATTACAGCTTTGTAGTACAGCTTGAAGTCCGGGATTGTGATGCCTCCTGCTTTGGTTTTCTTTTTCACAATTTCTTTGGCTATTCGGGGTCTTTTCTGCTTCCATACAAATTTTAGAATTGTTTGTTCTAGCTCTGTGAAGAATGCTGGTGTTATTTTGATAGGAATTGCATTGAATGTGTAGATTGCTTTGGGTAGTATTGACATTTTAACAACATTTGTTCTTATCCAGGAGCATGGAATATTTTTCCATTTTTTTGTGCCTTCTTCAATTTCTTTCATAAGATTTCTATAGTCTCACTGTATAGATTTTTCACTTCTTTGTTTAGATTTATTCCTAGGTATTTTATGTTTTTTGGTGCAAATGTAAATGGGATCGATTCCTTGATTGCTTCATTGTTGGTGTATAGGAATGCAACCAATTTCTGTGCATTGATTTTATATCCTGCCACTTTGCTGAATTCATGGATAAGTTATAGCAGTTTTTTTTGGTGGAATCTTTTGGGTTTCCATATAGAGTATCATGTCATCTGTGAAGAGTGAAAGTTTGACCTCCTTCTGGCCGATTTGGATCAGGTGCATCTTTAAATAAGAAATTAAATGCTGAATATGATGGATAAGATCGCATAAAAACTAAACATTTCTGTTCAGTGAGGTCATCTTGGTGAAAGTTAGCAGAAACAATAACCTAGGGAAGGATATATAAAATGAATAAAATTGGCAAGGGATTAATAATAGAACAACTCTGTCTGAGAGAATCCACTGCAATGATGGAAATGTTCTAGGTCTATGCTGGCTACTAGCTACTTGTGGCTACTGAGCACGTGAAATGTGATTCACATAGCTGACTAGTGTGACTGAGCTGCTGAATTCTTAATTTTATTTAACTGTAATTAATTATAATTCTAATAGCTGCATGGGACTAACGGCTATCCTATTGGGTGGCACAGATATAGACTATACAAGGAACCCTACCAATCAATAAGACAGAAAACTCAAAATTTAAATAAGCAAAAAGAAAAAAATGACCTTACCTAAACTTTTTACCTTAATTCTCCTCCATTTACATTTCCTTGCTTATCTTATTTTTCTTTTGTTGTATGTATTTCTACAATGTGCCCCAAATCCCTTTCTGGCAATGAAATGGAACCTACATACCTAGGAACAGCCCCCTTCCAGGGACCAGATACTCTGGCTGAGGCTGGCCTTACAGGGTCTTTGAGTTTCTCCAAGTTGGGCCATCACTGGCCAGTGATGAAGCTCCACACTCTCTTGTGATGTACACAGGCCCAGGTTTTGTGGAACTTGTTTATTCAAGTTCACTTTAAAGAAGAAATGAAAATATATTTATCAACTGCTTAATGAGAATCTAAGACAGTAAACAAAAGGCTCAGTGATGTTTCCAACTCCAAACAAGCTAACTTTTAAGGTGCGTGTTACATTCTTTTACTTTTCGTCATGATAAATGTACTGTTTAATCCCCTTCACCTAGTCTTTAAAAATGTTTATTTATTTAGTTTGAGAGAGATAGAGACAGTGCAAGCAGTTGAGGGGCAGAGAGAGTGGGAAAGAGAATCCCAAGCAGGCTCCGTGCTGTCAGGGCAGAGCCCAACGCTGGGCTTGATCTCACGAACTATGAGACCATGACCTGAGCTGAAACCAAGAGTCAGACACTTAACCAATGGATCCGCCCTGGCACCCCAATCCCCTTCACCTGTTTGACCAATCCTCCCACCCACCTCCCCTTTGGTAACCATCAGTTTGTTCTCTATATTTACAAGTCTGTTTCTTGCCTTGCCTCTCTCTCTCCTTTTTTCCCTCTTTGCTCATTTGTTTTGTTTCTTAAATTCCACATATGAGTGAAATTATATAGTATTTGTCTTTCTCTGACTGACTTATTTCACTTAGCTTTTACTTAGACTTATACTCTCTAGCTCCATCC
The DNA here is from genome assembly GCF_023721935.1 of Panthera uncia. Classification (NCBI taxonomy): domain Eukaryota; kingdom Metazoa; phylum Chordata; class Mammalia; order Carnivora; family Felidae; genus Panthera; species Panthera uncia. The sequence continues at coordinate 31,175 of NW_026059480.1, forward strand.
ATGTTGTTGAAATAGTAAGATTTCATTCTTTTTTAATGGCTGAATTATATTCTGTGATAGAACTCTACATCCAAAAAAAAACAAATAATCCACGTGTTGCATTATTTTTGCTGTTTACATAATTAAGAAGAAATTTTAACTTTGTGTAAAGCTTTTAGCCAAAGAGAAAAATGAAGAAAGTGTAATTTATTTCTTCAACTGAACAGGAGCAATATTTCAGATTATTCTTGTTCTTTCACCATTAGAGATATATAATCCAGGTAGAATGGTCCAGAGGAAGGGAACTAGTCGCAAAAAGGATGAGGGGATCTCCATGGGAAGCCAGGAAAGAATTTAGTCTTCCATACTGGGAAGGTGGCATTGAAGCCATGTGGCTGTGCCATACACATCACCCAAGAGGAAATATGGATACAACAAACATTGTTTTGCTCAGAAAAACGCTTTGAGAGAGGAACTATTTCTTCCCTGTATTAGGTCACAAAAGCAGGTAGTTTACCAAGCCAGAGGTATTAAAATGAAAGATATGAAATTGTCCTTTACCCAGGACAAAAATGGCCAACAAAAATGACAACTTAAGATGGTCCAACCATTCGGCTCTCAACCAGAAAAGGTATCTGAACCTCCCTGAGAGATGAGAGGAGAGGTCGCATGTTTAAGTGTTTGAGTTTCAGGGATGAACAGGACAGGCAAGCTTCAGGTCCAAAAGGGTGTGAATGGAGAGGCAAGAACCAGAGCTACAGCCAAGAGTCTGCAGGGCAATTTAGCAACGTGGAGTGAGCTGTCCTGCGCAAACAGCCCTCAGGCATCAGTACTAATAAAATAAAATAAAATAAAATAAAATAAAATAAATAAAAAGAAGCTGGAAAGTCCCAAATCTATGCTCACAATAGATACCATTGATCTTCAAAACCCCAAGCCAAGCACTGTGGCTTCAACATATTTTTCTTGAGTTGATGAACCTTTAGCGTAAGCAAAGCTGCTATGGGAACAAGCCCCAGTGTTTTTCACAGAGCCTGGAGAACGATGCTTCTCCCTGAATGTTCTCTGGGCTGAGCACACAGGCAACACCCGTTGGTGGTCGTGGGTGCTAAGGGGTGAGGGGAACCCTGTAGAAGGGGGCTGTTTTGACCCAAGCATGGGAGAACTGCTGGGGCATCCAATTCTAAACTCTGGTTTGTCCGCAAAATCTTCTGTTTCATATTTTATGATGAATAAATATGGTTCATGTTTTCTTTCATTAAAATGCATCATGAAGTTTGGGGGAAGAATAAGACAAATATACTGGGTGATTTCAAAGCTAAAGTTCAGTGTCTATGGAGTTTAAAAAAATGCATCATAAAGATACATCCCATTCAGGGGCACCTGGGTGACTCAGTTGGTTAAGCATTCAACTTGGGCTCAGGGTTTGTGAGTTTGAGCCCCACATCAGGCTCTGTGCTGATAGTGCACAACCTGCTTAATATTCTGTCTCCCTCTGTCTGCCCCTCCTCTGCACTCTTTCTGTCTCTCTCTCAAAAATAAATAAACATTAAAAAAAGAACTATCCCATTCAGTTCTGAAATATCATGAAGTGATTCAATAACTGTAGTAAAAATGATTTAAATGTTCAAAATAAGACTGCCTATATAAAACCTCTTGTGCAGTCATTTGACTGAACTTCCCAAGCATGTTGGCCAGCCAACTGGTTATTTTATTTTATTTTATTTTTTGGAACTGTAAGGATCAAACCTTTGACTTAGAAATGATCTTGGTGTAATTTAAAGCTTTGAGTCAGACAAAGCTGGGTTCACATTGGCTTCAGCCAGTCAGCGAAGTGTGGGCTTCAAGCTTCTTCACTTCTACACACCTCGGTTTCCTCATGCTTTGAAAATGAAGAAAGTGGAAATATCCATGTCTCTTCTCCTTGCAAGGGATTGGCATCCACTTGCTGTCCCTTTCTTATGCTGGACCAGAAGCGCGGGTTCTATGATGTGACCTTCAAGGACAGAGGAAGAATTCAGTCCAGAGTCGTCACCCCAGGCCCATTCCTGGGAACAAAGAGCAGTCCTGATAGACTCTTCTAGGAGAGGAGCAAGGAAGGGAGGCCATAGCACAGGCAGGCAAGGCAGTATTTCCCCTGGCCCTGCCTCGCCCTGCAGCCCTCCAAAGTCCCAGCCAACTACTCCCAGGGTGTTCTTTTCCTGGAAATCCACTTTCCTCCAGAACCCAGCTGTGATCTTCATTTTCAGGGCCTGAGTTCTAAGGCCCTGGAGAATGTGGGAGATGAGAAAGGGAGAATTTTGTCCCCTCTCTCTTCTGAAATACAAAAAGAGAATTATGTATTAAAGTTATTTCAGAGCAATGTGTTTTTTGTTTTGTTTTCATTTTTTTATTGTGGTAAAATAATTTAATATAGAATTTATCATCGTAACCATTTTTCAGTGTATAGCTCAGTGATGTTAAATACATTCACGATGTGCAGCCATCACCACCATCCACTTCCAGAACTTTTTCATCTTGCAGAATTGAAATTCTGCACCTGTTAAACAGTAACTCCTCATTCCTCCCTTCTCCCATTACTTGGACCCCCATTATACTTTCCGTGTCTCTGAATTTGACTACTCTAGGAAACTCATATAAGTGGAATCATACAGTATTTGATTTTTTATGACTGGCTTATTTCACATAACACAATGTCCTCCATGAACCATAAGGTTCACCCACGTGGTAGCAGGTGTCAGGATTTCTTTGCTTTTTAAGGCTGAATAAATACATCATTGTATACATAGACCACAAATTTGCAGAGCAATGTTTTTAATATGCTCAATTTTTCTTTGCCTGTATGAAGAAAAGCTATTTTCTAAAACATCTTAGGATTTTTGCTTAGTTTGTTTACAGTAATGTCTTCTGATAAATTATTTTCTTTAGCAGACAGTACAAATAATGTCAAGGAATTTGTTGATGCTTAGATTTAATCATCCACTCATAATGTAGTAACTCCCTTCTGGTCTCTTATTTGCTTCTGGATAAAAATAGAGATTTCAACCTCAGAGCAAAGAGCAGGTTATTGTATTTATTTGGTGTGTTATAATTAAAACTGTTGTGAATTCTGCAGCTTCATTTTGCAGAGGCTGAGAAAAACTTTTTTCAGTTTGGCTCAAGTAAATTCACACTTCCTTAATTCCAGTTTGTGTTTTAAGATCTAAAAATGAACCTAGGATTGAAAACAAAATGCAACCACACCATTGTGGCATGTCTGGGCTCATGCAGGAATAAAAGTGTGTATGCAACCCCTCACACATGCCCAAATGACACATTCATAAACCCAGCTGAAGCCCTGTGACTAAATTTGAGACCAAGGACATTATTGCTCACACATGTTTTTTTTCCCCCACTTTTGATTGAGGTCGGCTCTCTGACCCCATAGTAAACTGTATTCTTACCCATGGCATTGGATTCTTGTTAGATTAATTGAAGCATTATAAGAAAGAAGAAAAAAGAAAATTTGTCAGTAAGAGGTCACTAAAGTATAATCATTGTATTTATCAACAGAGTTTTGGAGATGGCAGGAGCCTTAGAGTCTATGGGAACACTTGTCATTGGGGTCTCTACAACATAGCACCCCAATGTCCATGGGAATCTTCCAACAGATAAGGGGCACCAGATCCTTCTCTCCTGCCCCAGTGTAGCCTGGAGACTGGCACGTTGAGTTCTGGGATATTGAATCTTGATTGCCATGATGCAAGGAACTGGGCAGGGTCGGAGATCAGAGGTCATATTGTCATGGTGGCAGCAGTTTCAGTGACCACAATTATATCCCATCAGGGCTCTTCCTGCCTACTTCCTACTTCACGACCTTCCAGAGCTTCCTAGTCCTGCTGCTCCAGAGGGTAGTGTGGGACCTAGTATGTGTTTGTGAGCACACATACCTTGAGCCAAATCGGCGTGGAGTTCAGAGGAGAATCAGGGAAAGTAACCTTGATATGGAAATAAAGTTGGGTGAGATTCCAGATCTTCTTCTTCTAGAGCATGTGGCCTTGAACAAGCACATGGCCCTGCTATGTTTTCTTTTCTTCATTTGTGCAATGAAACAGGTGTTGCCTTGCATGGTTACTCTCAAATGAGACCTGAATGTCTCTTTAAACTGTAACACACTGTACATCAGAGAGGATTTTACTATTATAGACCAAAAGCCCGCCAGCCACACAAGACTTGGATTTGAAATGGCTTTGCATATAATATTATAGCTCCCACATCACTGCCCCTTGACCCCACCCAGGACTGCTAAAAGTGACATCACCCTTCCATTCTATGCCTGGATGGACAGCAGTAGATCCAGCTTCAGGATTAGCTTAATCCAGGCACTCCAGAACTGCGTTCCGGACTCGCCTGCGGGTGGCTACGTCGCATGCGCTGCTTCCAGGCAATTCTAGTCAAGGAGGTTGACAAAGGGGACTGAAACTGCCATCTCAGATTCACAGCTTCTCTGGAGCCTGAATGTCAAAGTCCACTTGACAACATCCAGGTGCTGGTGTCAGCAAAGCCATGCTTCTGAGATTAGTGTGTGAACTTTCAATAAAGGAGGCTGGGGAGATGGTGGCGTAGGAGGACGCTGGGCTCACCACATCCTGTTAATCACTTAGATTCCACCCACATCTGCCTAAATAACCCGGAAAAACCGCCAGAAGACTAGCAGAATGGACACTCTGGAGCCAAGCGTAGACAAGAGGCCCACAGAAGAGGGTAGGAAGGGTGGAGAGGCAACGTGCGCTACACGGACTGGCAAGAGGGAGCTGGGGCGGTGGAGTGGTAGCCCCCCCCCACCCCCTCGTAAGGCAGAGCCCCCAAGTCTGGCTTGGAAAAACGGAGGGCCGGACTGCGTGAGTTCTGACAGCCAGTGGGACTTAATATCTAGAATGTTATAAGTCAACAGCTCTGCCTGGAAAGCGGGAAGGCAAGAGGACACTGGGAGGGAGAGGTGTTGAGCCCCAGAAGACAGAGCTCAGCTCGGTGGGGAACAGAGGCGCTGGCCAGCACCATCTCCCTTGCCCATCCCCCAGCCAAAATCTCAAAGGGAGCCAGTTTCTGTCACTGAACTTGCTTGCACTGTGCAAACACCCAACGCTGTGCTTCTGTGGATCCATCCCTCCGTCGGGTCTGCCTGCCTCTCTCCTGGTGCTGCAGGGCCCCTCACAAAGCGGACCACCAAGGGCAAAGTGAGCGGAGACTGCCCCTCCCACCCCTGTGCACCTTGCGGATACACCCCAGCTAATATGCCAGATCCCATAGGAGCAGCACCACAAGCCTGGTAGTGTGCAAGTAGCCCGACAGGGGCCACACCACTCCACAGTGAGTCCTGGCCCTGGGAGAGGGGAAGATAAGGTATACACCAGTCTGACTGTGGCCCCAGCGGTGGGCTGGGGGCAGACATCAGGTCTGACTTCAGCCCCACCCACCAATACAAGTTACTCCAGACAACACAGGGAAAGAGCCCTGCAATTCCACACCACTCCAGGGACTATCCAAAATGACCAAATGGAAGAATTCTCCTCAAAAGAAACTCCAGGCAGTAGTGACAGCTAACAAATTGATCAAAAATGATTTAAACAATATAACTGAACATGAATTTAAAGTCATAGTCATAAAATTAATCGCTGGGCTTGAAAAAAGGATAGAGGACAGCAGAGAATCTATTACTACAGAGATCAAGGGACGAAGAAACAGTCAGGAGGAGCTAAAAAATGCTATAAATGACCTGCAAAATAAAATGGAGGTGACCACAGCTCGGATTGAAGAGGCAGAGGAGAGAATAGGTGAATTAGAAGATAAAATTATAGAAAAAGGGGAAGCTGAGAAAAAGAGAGATAAAAAAATCCAGGAGTATGAGGGGAGAATTAGAGAACTAAGTGATGCGATGAAACGCAATAATATCCATATAATAGGGATTCCAGAGGAGGAAGAGAGAGAGAAAGGGGCTGAAGGTATACTTGAACAAATCATAGCTGAGAACTTCCCTGATCTGGGGAAGGAAAAAGGCATTGAAATCCAAGAGGCACAGAGAACTCCCTTCAGACGTAACTTGAATCGATCTTCTGCATGATATATCATAGTGAAACTGGCAAAATACAAGGATAAAGAGAAAATTTTGAGAGCAGTTAGGGATAAACATGCTCTAACATATAAAGGGATACTGATAAGACTAGTGACAGATCTATCTACTGAAACTTGGCAGGCCAGAAAGGAATGGCAGGAGATCTTCAATGTGATGAACAGAAAAGATATGCAGCCAAGAATCCTTTATCCAGCAAGTCTGTCATTTAGAATAGAAGGAGAGATAAAGGTCTTCCCAAACAAAAACTGAAGGAATTCATCACCACTAAACCAGCCCTACAAGAGATCCTAAGGGGTATCCTGTGAGACAAAGTACCAGAGACATCACTACAAACATGAAACCTACAGACATCACAATGACTCTAAACCCGTATCTTTCTATAATAACACTGAATGTAAATGGACTAAATGCTCCAACCATAAGACATGGGGTATCAGAATGGATAAAAAAAAAAAAAAAAAAACAAGACCCATCTATTTGCTGTCTACAAGAGACTCATTTTAGACCTGATGACACCTTCAGATTGAAAGTAAGGGAATGGAGAATTATCTATCATGCTACTGGAAGTCAAAAGAAAGCTGGAGTAGCCATACTTATACCATACAAACTAGACTTTAAATTAAAGGCTATAACAAGAGATGAAGAAGGCCATTATATAATAATTACAGGGTCCATCCATCAGGAAGAGCTAACGATTATAAATGTCTATGTACTAAATACGGGAGCCCCCAAATATATAAAACAATTAATCACAAACATAAGCAACCTTATTGATAAGAATGTGGTAATTGCAGGGGACTTTAATACTCCATTTACAGTAATGGGATAGATCATCTAGACACAGGATCAATAAAGAAACAAAGGCCCTGAATGATACATTGGATCAGATGGACTTGACAGATATATTTAGAACTCTGCATCCCAGAGCAACAGAATATACTTTCTTCTTGAGTGCACATGGAACATTCTCCAAGATAGATCACATACTGGGTCACAAAACAGCCCTTCATAAGTATACAAGAATTGAGATCATACCATGCATACTTTCAGACCACAATGCTATGAAGCTTGAAATCAACCACAGGAAAAAGTCTGGAAAGCCTCCAAAACCATGGAGGTTAAAGAACACCCTACTAAAGAATGAATGGGTCAACCAGGCAATTAGAGAAGACATTTAAAAAATATATGGAAACAAACAAAAATGAAAATACAATGATCCAAACGCTTTGGGATGCAGCGAAGGCAGTCCTGAGAGGAAAATACATTGCAATCCAGGCCTATCTCAAGAAACAAGAAAAATCCCAAATACAAAATCTAACAGCACACCTAAAGGAAATAGAAGCAGAACAGCAAAGACACCCCAAACCCAGCAGAAGAAGAGAAATAATAAAGATCAGAGCTGAAATAAACAATATAGAATCTAAAACATCTGCAGAGCAGATCAATGAAACAAAGAGTTGGTTTTTTGAAAAAAAATTCATAAACCTCTAGCCAGGCTTCTCAAAAAGAAAAGGGAGATGACCCAAATAGATAAAATCATGAATGAAAATGGAACTATTACACCAAATCCCCCAGAAATACATGCAATTATCAGGGAATACTATGAAAAATTATATGCCAACAAACTGGGCAACCTGGAAGAAATGGACAAATTCCTAAGCACCCACGCACTTCCAAAACTCAAACAGGAAGAAATACAAAACTTGAACAGACCCATAACCGGTGAAGGAATTGAATCAGTTATCAAAACTCTCCCAACAAATAAAAGTCCAAGACCAGATGACTTCCCAGGGGAATTCAACCAGACATTTAAAGCAGAGATAATACCTATCCTTCTCAAGCTATTCCAAAAAATAGAAAGGGAAGGAAAACTTCCAGACAAATTCTATGAAGCCAGCATTACTTTGATTCTTAAACCAGACAGACACCCAGTAAAAAAAGAGAACTACAGGCCAATATCCCTGATGAATATGGATGCAAAAATTCTCAACAAGATACTAGCAAATCGAATTCAACAGCATACAAAAAGAATTATACACCATGATCAAGTGGGATTCATTCCTGGGCTGCAGAGCTGGTTCAACACTCACAAATCAATCAATGTGATACATCACATTAATAAAAGAAAAGATAAGAACCATATGATCCTGTCAATCGATGCAGAAAAGGCATTTGACAAAATTCAGCATCCTTTCTTAATAAAAACCCTCAAGAAAGTCGGGATAGAAGGAACATACTTCAACACCATAAAAGCCATTTATGAAAAGCCCACAGCTAATATCATCCTCAATCGGGAAAAACTGAGAGCTTTCTCCCTGAGATCAGGAACACGACAGGGATGTCCACTCTCACCGCTATTGTTTAACATACTGTTGGAAGTTCTAGCATCAGCAATCAGACAACAAAAGGAAATCAAAGGCATGAAAATTGGCAAAGATGAAGTTAAGCTTTCACTTTTTGCAGATGACATTATACATGGAAAATCCGATAGACTCCACCAAAAGTCTGCTAGAACTGATACATGAATTCAGCAAAGTTGCAGGATACAAAATCAATGTACAGAAATCAGTTGCATTCTTATACACTAACAATGAAGCAACAGAAAGACAAATAAAGAAACTGATCCCATTCACAATTGCTCCAAGAAGCATAAAATACCTAGGAATAAACCTAACCAAAGATGTAAAAGATTTGTATGCTGAAAACTATAGAAAGCTTATGAAGGAAATTGAAGAAGATATAAAGAAATGGAAAAACATTCCATGCTCATGGATTGGAAGAATAAATATTGTTAAAATGTCAATACTACCCAAAGCTATCTACACATTCAATGCAATCCCAATCAAAATTGCACCAGCATTCTTCTCGAAGCTAGAACAAGCAATCCTAAAATTTGTATGGAACCATAAAAGGCCCCGAATAGCCAAAGTAATTTTGAAGAAGAAGACCAAAGCGGGAGGCATCACAATCCCAGACTTTAGCCTCTACTACAAAGCTGTCATCATCAAGACAGCATGGTATTGGCACAAAAACAGACACATAGACCAATGGAATAGAATAGAGACTCCAGAAGTGGACCCACAAAAGTATGGCCAACTAATCTTTGACAAAGCAGGAAAGAATACCCAATGGAAAAAAGACAGTCTGACAGTCTCTTTAACAAATGATGCTGGGAGAACTGGACAGCAACATGCAGAAGGATGAAACTAGACCACTTTCTCACACCATTCACAAAAACAAACTCAAAATGGATAAAGGACCTGAATGTGAGACAGGAAACCATCAAAACCCTAGAGGAGAAAGCAGGAAAAAAACCTCTCTGACCTCAGCCGCAGCAATTTCTTACTTGACACATCTCCAAAGGCAAGGGAATTAAAAGCAAAAATGAACTATTGGGACCTCATGAAGAAAAAAAGCTTCTGCACTGCAAAGGAAACAATCAACAAAACTAAAAGGCAACCAATGGAATGGGAAAAGATATTTGCAAATGACATATCAGACAAAGCGCTAGTATCCAAAACCTATAAAGAGCTCATCAAAGTCCACACCTGAAAAACAAATAATCCAGTGAAGAAATGGGCAGAAAACATGAATAGACACTTCTCTAAGGAAGACATCCAGATGGCCAACAGACACATGAAAAGATGCTCAACATCACTCCTCATCAGGGAAATACAAATCAAAACCACACTCAGATACCACCTCATGCCAGTCAGAGTGGCTAAAATGAACAAATCAGGAGACTATAGATGCTGGTGAGGATGTGGAGAAACGGGAACCCTCTGCACTGTTGGGAATGCAAACTGGTGCAGCCATTCTGGAAAACAGTGTGGAGGTTCCTCAAAATAAAAATAGATATACCCTATGACCCAGCAATAGCACTGCTAGGAATTTACCCAAGGGATACAGGAGTGCTGATGCATAGGGGCACTTGTACCCCAATGTTTATAGCAGCACTTTCAACAATAGCCAAATTATGGAAAGAGCCTAAATGTCCATCAATTGACAAATGGGTAAAGAAATTGTGGTTTATATACACAATGGAATACTACGTGGCAATGAGAAAGAATGAAATATGGCCATTTGTAGCCACGTGGATGGTACTGGAGAGTGTTACGCTAAGTGAAGTGAGTCATACAGAGAGAGACAGATACCATATGTTTTCACTCCTATGTGGATCCTGAGAAACTTAACAGAAGTTCATGGGGGAGGGGAAGAAAAAAAAAAGAGGTTAGAGAGGGAGGAAGCCAAAGCATAAGAGACTCTTAAAAACTGAGAATAAACTGAGAGTTGATGGGGGGTGGGAGGGAGGGGAGAGTGGGTGATGGGTATTGAGGAGGGCACCTGTTGGGATGAGCACTGGGTGTTGTATGGAAACCAGTTTGACAATAAATTTCATATTAAAAAAAAATCCAGGCACTCCTGTTCCTCCAGTGCCATGCCTAAAGTGTCTGCCTCATCTTCACTTCCTAGACAGCAGTATCCAGAGGAAGTGAGAAAGAGTCCCTTCCATAGCACTCTCAAAAGAAAAAGATATTTTCTGGATTGCCGAACAAATTTTTCAGCTTGCTCACTAGCCTGAATTGGATCTTATGCCAATTTGTGAACTGATCTAGAGCAAGGAGAATGGGTCACTCCTTGACCAACCATATCCCAAGATTGGGGTTGGAATCCACTTGCCCTAAGGCACATGAGAGTTCTGTAGGTGGAGGTTTGGGGGAAAACTGCACAAAGCTAGAGCTCTGTTAGGAAGCAGGGAGTGGTGAATGTATGCTATGTGTGCATAAAAGAGTCTGGATGAAAGTGCAGAACAGTATATCCAGTATGTTGACATTTTTTTCTTAAAAAATAGAGATAAAATTATATATATATTTCTATATGCACAAAATATATTTAGAGGGATAAATAAGAAACTGTTCGTGTGGCTACCTCATGGGAAGGATCTAGGTGTCCAGAGACATGGATGGGGAAAAAACTTTTCATTGTATACTCATTTATACCTTTTTAGTTTTGAGCCATATAATATATTACTGATTCAAAAAATTAATAAATTAAAAATTATAAGAAAAGTGGACTTTCAGAAGCATGAAAGTCTGATGAGACATAGGCACTTCACATGTGGACACTTTCAAGGACTTTACTCCAGATTAAGTAGGAGCTGTACCTACTTATTCAACCAAGAGCCCAGTGGATAACTGTTGGGTCAAATACACACACATACACACACACACACACACACATGCACACACATACACACAGACACCATGAACATTAATTTTCAGAGGCGGTACAATCTGAGGTCAGATTGTTATCTGAACCCTGGCAGTTTGGTTCCAGAGCCTGAGTGCATAATAGCACCCTGTCCTGCCTGCATACACTCAAACCATCATACACTTCTATGTGCTCTTATGGGTACCATAAATTGCCAAGAGATAGTGCAAAATTGTCTCCAAAAAGATTATTCTGATAATATTTTCCAGTGAATAATACACGAGAGTGAGTGTTTCCCTGCATTCTCACCAACACTGGGTATAATGAATTTTTAAAATCCTATAGTCAACTCTTATTATTTCTATTTTTCATCTCTTACCTAAGAATGAGGGTATGCATCGTTTCATGTTTATGTTTGCTTTTTGTATTTCTTTTCCTGTAAGATGCTTACCTATTTTTTCTATTGGGTCATTTATTCTCTTCTTTCAGACTTATAACAGTTCTTTTTTTTACTGTGAACATTTAACCATTGCTCATATATATCAGAAATATTTTGTCCAATTTTATCTTTTGTAGGTTTATTGTACTTTTCTTTTTCTGTGCAAAGGAACTGAATTTTTATGTTCTGAGATTTATCAGTGTTTTCCTACTTAGCTTCTTTAATCTGGTGTCATCCGTAGAAGGTTCTCCCTATTAAAGATTATAAAAAACACTTACCCCTATTTCCCTCTTGTAGATTCTCATGGTAAAACTCTAATCTTTAGTGCTTTTGAAATCTGTACACTAAATTTGCATGTGTTTGTGTATCTTAACATGGTAAGAATCACAAATAGATCATGTATATTCTTAACATAATGCAGATTTCAGTTGAAGTCATTCTGTCTTTGGATATTTACCAAAAAGTTGACTTGAATCCCCACTGCACACCTGAAAAGAAACCTAACACCCTTTCCAAGATTTCTGTGGGCTCCAGAGGGCCAGCCTGATTCTCTGCTCTGGCTGAACTCTCACAATCCCATATATCCTACAACTCTCACCATATTCTGCTCTGTGATTTATCAGCCAGATGAGCAACTCAACCTCTCTTTTTTTTGGGTTTCTTCAAAGCGACTCACACAAAGAAGAGCTTTGTATAGGGTTGGAGTGAGAGGTGAAACTCTTCTGCTGCAGTACCAACTATAAATTGGACATTAGACATACATGTTCATAAAGTCCTTTGGTCAACTCACCAGTTGGGAATCGCTCGCTTGCAAATTTCTCCAAGAGTCTTAGGCTTCTACCAAGTTTGCTCAACCACACAACCCTCTTCTGCTTCCCTCCCATCTTTTTTCCCCTTCCCTGAAGTTCTGTTTCCTTTTCATGCCAAGCATTGTCACTCTTTCCTTGTTGGTCATTCCAGAACAAAGCGCTCTTTCAGGGCTTTGCCTTCTAATCAAAGTGTTGTCAAAAACAGAGAGACCATTCCATCATTAAACACACCCTAGTACTACCTATTAAAATACTAAATCATTCTGCTATACTAAGGTTTGAAAGTCTTTACAGTAATGCAAATTGAATTTATTTCAAATGACTTCATAGAATTGATCAAGAGATCATAAGACTTCTATTCTTTATTAGTAATGAATGGAGTTTCTAAGTCAAAGGATTCTTTCTTTTCTTAAATTCAGCCTTGCTTAGCCATATTGTATGTTTATTGTGATACACTTTATTTAAGTATATATTGGGATTTTTAAAGTTTATTATTATTATTATTTTTTAGTAATCTCTACACCCAATGGGGGGCTCACACTCACTGCCCTGAGATCAAGAGTCACATGCTCTTCCAACTGAGCCAGTCAGGCACACTTACACCGGATATTTTCAGCTAAATCCATATGTAAGATTTAAAAATAGAGGGCTTTGTGAGTGCGCATGTGTGTGTGAGGGCCATCTGAATCAGGTTTTAGATGCCAAAATGCATTAGCTCAGGCAAATAAATTAGTAAGTTTTCTTTACTCCTTTCTTCTTTAGAACAGCTTATCAAATGTTATTGGAATAATCTTTTCTTAGAGAGGCTGTACTATATCACTAGACAGAACAAGGAAAATTACAAGAAACAAAGAGGGAAAACAAACCTTACCTATAAAGGAGCAAAGATAAGAATTACATCAAACTTCTCCTCAGAAACCATGTAAATGAGGAAAAAATGGAGTGAAATATTTAAATAGAAAGAAAACAATTTAGGATTTTGTATCAAGTGACATTACCCTTCAAAAGTAAAGTAGAAATAAAGACCACACCAAAAAAAGAAAAAAGAAAGAAAGAAAAGAAAAGAAAAAGAGGAATTTTGTTGCCAGGAAACATGCTTTGCAAGAAATGTTTTTAAAAAGATCTTTGGAGACAAGGAAATTAATATAGTCCAGAAACCTGGATCTATATAAAGAAAAGAAAGGCATTAGAGAATTAATAAATGAGAGTAAAAGAAATTTTTTTATTTTTCTTATTGTTAATTTAGCTCAGAGATAAGTTTGTACAAAATAATAATATGCATTATACAATAATTATATAATAATATAATCAACAATATATTTGTTGAATAGATGAAATATATAACATATATTTAATAATATAATAATATATATCAATAATATATTGGATGATTAGAGTTTATGTATAAGTGAAATGAATGACAGAATGTTGTAAGGAATGGGAGGGAGGAGTTGGAAAGACTCTGTTATAAGGTACCTGCACTACCCATGAAGAAGTACAGTGCTAACTGAAAGTGGACTTAGACTAATAGTAAATGTGTATGGTGAACTCTAGAATAGCCATTGAAAAATGTTTTTAAAGTATAATTGATATGCTAAGGAAGGAAAGAGAATGGAATTTATAAAATGCTTGATTAAACCAGAGAAGACAGAAAATGTGAATACAAAACACACACATGCACACACACACACAAAACAAAACAAAATGAAAAACAAAGAACAAAGGCAATGAATAGAAAGCAGTTATAAGTATGGTGGATATGAATCCAATTGTAACGATAATCACTTTAAATGTGAATGATCTAAATATAACAATTAAAAGAGAGTATCAGAGTAGGTAAAAAAAAAAAAGACTCAGCTATATGTTGTCTATAAGAAAATCACTTCAAATATAAAGATACAGATGGATTAAAAGAAAAGGGATGGATCAACAAATGGTGCTGAAATATTGTTAATCCACAGTTAATGCACACACAAAACAATGAAGCTGAACCGTTACCATAAACTCTTAGAAGAAAACAGGAGAAAAGTTTCAGGAAATTGAATTTGACAAAAGATTTCTTGGTATGGCACCAAAGCCATAAGCAACAACACCAAAAATGAATAGACTAGATCAAAATATAAAACTTGTGCATCGGGGTCCCTGAGTGGCTCAGTCAGTTAAGCATACAATTCTTGGTTTGGGCTCAGGTCATGATCTCACAGTCTCATTGGTCCAAGCCCTGCTATTAGCACAGAGCCTGCTTGGGATTCTCTGTCTCTCTTTCTCTGCCACTCCCCCATTTGCACGTCTCTGTCTCTCTCAAAATAGATAAATTTAAAAAATTGTGCATCAAATGATGCCATCAGAAGACTTGAAAGACAACACTCAGACTGGGAGAAAATATCTGCAAATCACATATCTGATAAGAGAATAATATCCAGAATATATGGAAAACTTTTAAAACTCAACAACAAACCATCCAATTTAAAAGTGGGCAAAGGATTTGAATAGATATTTCTCCAAAGATGATATACAAATAGCCTACCAGAACATAAAAAGATGCTCAAATCACTGGTCACTAAAGGAATGTAAATCAAAACCACAATAAGATACGATTTCACACATATTAGTATGGCTATTATTAAAAAAAAAACAGGAAAACGTGTGGAGACATTAGAACCCTTGTACATGGCTGGTAGGCATGTTCAGTGGTGCTGCCACTGTGGAAAACAGTATGGCGTTCCTCAAAAAATTGAGCACAATTATCATTTGATCCAGCAATTCCACTTCTAGGTATATACCTAAAAGAATTGAAAGCAAGATTTAAACAGATATTTGTATACAAATATTCATAGCAGTATTCATAATAGACAAAAGATAGAAACAACCCAAACATCTATCAACAGATGAATGGATTTTTTAGAATGTGATATATACATATAATTAAATATTATTCATCCTTAAAAAGGAATGGAATTCTGATACATGGCACAACATGGAAATCTCCCAAAGTGACATAAGTCAGACAGAAGACAAATATTGTATGATTTTGCTTACATAAGTGTTTTAGTTAGGTATGACTGCTATAACAAAATACCATAATCTAGGTGGCTTGTAAACAACAGAAATGCATTTTTCATAATTTTGAAGGCTGGAAAGTCTGAGATCAGGGTGCCAGCAAGGTCAGTTTCTGGTAAGAGCCATCTTCCAGGTTTCAGACTGCTGACTTCGCATTGTATCTTCATGTGGGAGAGAGCAGAGCAGAAGAAAGCTCTCTCATGATTCTTATGAAGGGCATTAATCTCATTCATGTGGGCTCCTCTCAAAGTCTCCACCTCCTAATACCATCACACTGGGAGGTAAGGTTTAACGTAAATTTTGAGGGAACATAAAAATTGAATCCATAACATTGAGATACCTAGAATAGGCAAATTCACAAAGACAGAAAGTATGATAAAGATTATTACAGGTTGATGGGAGGGAATAATGAGGTGTTATTGTTTAATGGGTATAGTTTCTGTGATCAATGTTTCCATGATGAAATACTTCTGGAAACAGTGGTGATAGTTGTACATTGTGAATGTATTCAATACCACTGAATTGTACATTTAAAATGGTTAAAATGGTAAATTTTATGTTATGTATATTTTACCATAATAAAAAAATTTAAATGAATGTAGAAAAACATACCATGCTAACACTAAGAAAGTTGGAATAGCCACATTAATTTCACACAAAGCAGATTAGAAATCAAGGAAAATTTTCAGCGATAAAAGGGGTCATAATGATAAAGGGATCAATTCTCCAAAAGACCTAACAATTCTTAATGTAAATGTACCCAAAAAGAGAGCATCAAAATATATGAGGAATGATAACTAAAAGAGAGCAGGGATAGGTATACTAATATAAAGTTAGGCCTCAAAACTAGTCTTAACAAGTTCAAGAAGATTGAAATTATACCAGGTATCTTTTCCAATCACAATGGAATGGAACTAGAAACAAATAGCACAGGAAAAACTGGAAAATCCACAAATATGTGGAAGTTAAATAGCACAGTCTTCAACAACTAGTGAGTCAAAGTCACAAGGGAAATTAGAAAATATCTTGACACAAATGATGGGGTGCCTGGGTGACTCAGTTAGTTAAATGTCCAACTCTTGATTTCGGCTCAGGCCATGATCTTACTGTCCTGAGAGCAAGCCCTGTATCAATCTCCATGCTGAGCATGGAGCCTGCTTGGGAATTCTCTCTCCCTCTCCCCCAACGCTCCCCTAATCCCTTTCTCTCTTTCTCTCTCTCCTCTCTCAAAATAAATAAATGAACATCTTTTCAAAAAAGAAAAAGAAAATATCTTGAGACAAATGAAAATGAAAATACAATATACCAAAACTTAGGGGATGCAGCAAAAGCAATACAAACAAGGAAATGGATAGCTAAAATGTCTATATTAAAAAAGAAGAAAGATCTCAGATAAATAACCTAACTTTACACCCAAAGAAACTATAAAAGGACAAAGTAAGCTCAAAGGTAGCAGTAGGAAAAATCAGAATGGAGATAAACAAAATAGAGAATAGAAAAGCAATAGTAAAAAAATCAATGAAACTAAGAGTTATTCTTTTTATCAGCAAAATTGACAAACCC
Organism: Panthera uncia; assembly: GCF_023721935.1. Classification (NCBI taxonomy): domain Eukaryota; kingdom Metazoa; phylum Chordata; class Mammalia; order Carnivora; family Felidae; genus Panthera; species Panthera uncia. The sequence continues at coordinate 48,348 of NW_026059480.1, forward strand.
TTAACTAGATTAACTAAGGAAAAAAATACTAAAAAACTTAAATCAGAAATGAAAGAAGAGACATTACAACTGATGTCACAGAAATTAAATGGATTATAAGAGAATACTATGAAAAATCTATGCCAACAAATTGGATAACCTAGAAGAAATGGGTAAATTCCTAAAATCACACAACTGACAAAGAATGAGTCATGAAAAAATAGGAAATTTGAAAAGTATATAGTCAAGAGTTAAATCAGTAACCAAAAACTTCACAACAAAGAAAAAGCCCTTCACTGGATAAGTTCACTGAAGAATTCCACTAAACATTTAATAAAGAATTAACACAGGGGCACCTGCATGGCTCAGTCAGTTAGGTGTCCAAGTCTTGGTTTCGGCTTAGGTCATGATCTCACGGTTCATGAGTTTGAGTCCTGCATCTGGCTCCTCACTAAAAGTGCAGAGTCGACTTGGGATTCTCTCTCTCCTTCTCTCTCTCTGCCCCTCCCCCACTCATACTTGCTCGCTTATTCTCCCTCTCTCTCAAAATAAATAAATAAACATTAAAAATATCTTAGACACAAAATGGAATGGACATAGATAGAAAGGCATCCTATGTTCATGGATTGGAAGACTTAATATTGTTAAGATGTCCACACCATACAAAATGATCTACAGATTTAATGCAACCTCCATCAAAATTCCTATGACATTTTTGTCTTAAAATTCATATGGAATCTTGAGGGACCCTGAATAGCCAAAACTATTTTGAAAAAGAGGAATGAAGTTGGAGGAGTCATACTTTCTGATTTCCAAATATAGTACAAAGATATTGTAATCAAAACCGTGTGGTATTTGCATGAAGGCAGACAAATAGACCACTAAAATAGAATAGAAACCCCAGAAAAATACCTTTACAAATATGGTCGACAAGATCTTCAACAAGATGACTTGATGGGGAAAGGATAATATCTTCAACAAATGGTGTTGGAAAACTGGATATCCACATGCAACAGACTGGAATTTTATCTTACACCATTAAAACACTCCTTTTTTTTTTTCTCAACCACTCTGTCTCCCACACACTTCTGGCCACCCAATGCATAGATTTGTCTACACCAGCCAATTCTCTAGTTCTTGGTAGATGCTGATTGATTGGTGTCCTACAACTTAACTCAGTTCTCACACTAACCTTCCTGTAGTTAGCACAGACCCCATAAACTAAGGGCTCAGTCTCACAACTCATATGCCAGTCACAGCTCCCAAGTTGTCACCTATACTTCTGACTAATTGGCTATAAATTGGAGTTTCTCCTCCCCTCCCACAATCTAGAGTGGCTCATAGAACTCAAGAAAACACTTGCTTACATTTACCATTTTATTATAAAGGATATAACTCAGAAACAGCCAGATAGAATAGAAGCATAGGATGAGTATGTGGAAAGGGTTGTGGAGCTTCAATGCCCTATCCAGGCACACTACTCTTCTAGTAATTCATGTGCTCACCAAACTGGAAGCTCTCCAAACCCCTTCAGTTAGACTTTTTTATGGAAGCTTTATTACATAGGCATGATTGACTAAGTCATTTGGCCATTGTTGATTACATTGATCTCTAGCCCCCTTCCCTTCCTTGGAGGTCAGGAGGTAGGGCTGACATTTCTATCTAATTACATGGTTGGTTCCCCTGGAAAACATCACCCTTCCCATTCCTGTGGGGTTTCTAAAAGTCATCTCATTAACAGAAGCTCAGGGTGTGGTTCAAAGGGGCTTTTTATAAAAAAACAAAAGTGAATCTTTCACCTTTATCACTCTTACCACTTGGGAAATTCCAAGGATCTTAGTAGCTGAGATCAAGAAAAGGGATGGAAACCAAATAAATATATATACAAATCACAATATTACACCATCTACAAAAGTTAACTTTAAATGGATTAAAGACCTAAAACTATAAAATTTCTAGAAGAAAACATAGGGAAAACTTCATGACACTGGGTTTGGCAATGATTTCTTGGATATGACAACAAAAGTACAGGCAACCAAAACAAAAATTGACAAATGGGACTACATCAAACGTCAAACTTTTGTGCATCAAAGGATTCAGAATGAAATGAAAATTTCTGAATATTTGAATCATTATATTGTACACCTGAAACTAATATAGCACTGTATGTTAATTGCTTTTGAATAAAAGAGGAATATTATGAACAACTTTATGCTCACATATTTGACAACTTAGATGAAATGGATCAATTCCTTAAAGACACAATCTACCAAAACTCATACAAGGAGAAATAGATAACTGAATATACCTACATCTTTTAAAGAAGTTGAATTCTTAATTAATAATCTTCACAACAGAAAACATCTAACTCAGATGGTTTCGTGTGTGAATTCTATTAATCGTTTGCATAAGATGTAATACCGATAATCTACAATCTATTCCAGAAAATCAAAGCAAAGAGAACACTTCCTAACTCCTTGTGTAAAGCCAGCATAACACTAATACCAAAACTAGACAAAGACTTTATAAGCATATAAAATTACATGAACAAACAGAGGGCTGATGGGGTGGGAGGGAGGGGAGGGTGGGTGATGGGTATTGAGGAGGGCACCTTTTGGGATGAGCACTGGGTGTTGTATGGAAACCAATTTCACAATAAATTTCAAAAAAAATTAAAGACCAACATTTCTCATAAACATAGACATTTATAATTGTTAGCTCTTCCTGATGGATAGACCCTGTGATTATTATATAATGTCCTTCTTCATCTCTTGTTATAGCCTTTAATTTAAAGTCTAGTTTGTCTGATATAAGTATGGCTACTCCAGCTTTCTTTTGGCTTCCAGTAGCATGATAAATAGTTCTTCATCCCCTCACTCTCAATCTGAAGGTGTCCTCAGGTCTAAAATGAGTCTCTTGTAGACAGCAAATAGATGGGTCTTGTATTTTTATCCATTCTGATACCCTATGTCTTTTGGTTGGTGCATTTAGTCCATTTACATTCAGTGTTATTATAGAAAGATACGGGTTTAGAGTCATTGTGATGTCTGTATGTTTTATGCTTGTAGCGATGTCTCTGGTACTTTGTCTCACAGGATCCCCGTTAGGATCTCTTGTAGGGCTGGTTTAGTGGTGACGAATTCCTTCAGTTTTTGTTTGTTTGGGAAAACCTTTATCTCTCCTTCTATTCTAAGTGACAGACTTGCTGGATAAAGGATTCTTGGCTGCATATTTTTTTCTGTTCATCACATTGAAGATCTCCTGCAATGCCTTTCTGGCCTGCCAAGTTTCAAAAGAGAGATCAGTCACGAGTCTTATAGGTCTCCCTTTATATGTTAGGGCACATTTATCCCTTGCTGCTTTCAGAATTTTCTCTTTATCCTTGTATTTTGCCAGTTTCACTATGATATGTCATGCAGAAGATCGATTCAAGTTACGTCTGAAGGGAGTTCTCTGTGCCTCTTGGATTTCAATGCCTTTTTCCTTCCCCAGTTCAGGGAAGTTCTCAGCTATTATTTCTTCAAGTACCCCTTCAGCACCTTTCCCTCTCTCTTCCTCCTCTGGGATACCAATTATGCGTATATTATTTCTTTTTAGTGTATCACTTAGTTCTCTAATTTTCCCCTCATACTCCTGGATTTTTTTTATCTCTCTTTTTCTCAGCTTCCTCTTTTTCCATAATTTTATCTTCTAGTTCACCTATTCTCTCCTCTGTCTCTTCAATCCGAGCTGTCGTTGTTTCCATTTTATTTTGTATCTCGTTTAAAGCGTTTTTCAGCTCCTCCTGACTGTTCCTTAGTCCCTTGATCTCTGTAGCAAGAGATTCTCTCCTGTCCTCTATACTGTTTTCAAGCCCAGCGATTAATTTTATGACTATTATTCTAAATTCACTTTCTGTTATATTATTTAAATCCTTTTTGATCAGTTCATTAGCTGTTGTTATTTCCTGGAGATTCTTTTGAGGGGAATTCTTCTGTTTGTTCATTTTGGATAGTCCCTGGAGTGGTGCGGACCTGCAGGGTACTCCCCCTGTGCTGTGGTGTATAACTGGAGTTGGTGGGCGGGGCTGCAGTCAGACCTGATGTCTGCCCCCAGCCCACTGCTGGGGCCACAGTCAGACTGGTGTGTGCCTTCTCTTCCCCTCTCCTAGGGGCGGGATTCACTGTGGGTTGGCGTGGCCCGTCTGGGCTACTTGCACACTGCCAGGCTTGTGGTGCTGGGGATCTGGCGTATTAGCTGGGGTGGGTAGGCAAGGTGCACAGGGGCAGGAGGGGCAGGCTTAGCTCGCTTCTTCTTAGGTGATCCACTTCAGGAGGGGCCCTGTGGCAGCAGGAGTGAGTCAGACCCGCTGCTGGAGGGGTGGCTCCGCAGAAGCACAGCGTTGGGTGTTTGCGAGGAGCAAGCAAGTTCCCTGGCAGGAACTGATTCCCTTTGGGATTTTGGCTGGGGGGTGGGCGAGGGAGATGGCGCTGGCGAGCGCCTTTGTTCCCCGCCAAACTGAGCTCTGTCATCCCGGGGCTCAGCAACTCTCCCTCCCTTTGTCCTCCAGCCTTCCCGCTTTCTGAGCAGAGCTGTTAACTTATGACCTCTCAGATGCTAAGTCCCGCTTGCTGTCAGAACAGACTCCGTCCGGCCCCTCCACTTTTGCCAGCCAGACTCAGGGGCTCTGCTTGGCCGGCAGGCCGCCCCTCCGCCCCAGCTCCCTCCCGCCAGTCCGTGTAGCGCGCACCACCTCGCCGCCCTTCCTACCCTCTTCTGTGGGCCTCTCGTCTGCGCTTGGTTCTGGAGACTCCATTCTGCTAATCCTCTGGCGGTTTTCTGGGTTATTTAGGCAGGTGTAGGTGGAATCCAAGTGATCAGCAGGACACGCGGTGAGCCCAGCATCCTCCTATGCCGCCATCTTCCGAAAAGCCAATAAAGTTAAATTTAAAAAAAGAATTGGAATTTATTTTAATTGAGATATAATTGACATATAGCATTATGCTCATTTCCAGTGTCATATAATAATTCAATATTTGTATATGTTGCAAAATGGTCACCACAATAAGGTTAATTAACATCCATTATCACACATAGTTAGAATTTTTTTCTTTTGATGAGAACTTTTCAGATCTACTCTGCTAGCAACTTTCAAATATACAATATAGTATTATTTACTATAGTCACCATGCTGTACATTATATCCCTATGCCTTATAACTGGGAGTTTGTATCTTTTGACTATTTTCACCCATTTTGCTCACCCCACACCACTGACCCCTGGCAACCACCAATCTATTCTCTGCATCTAGTAGTTTGGGTTTAGGTGTTTTGGTTTTTTGTTTTTTGTTTTTTTGGTTTGCTTTTGTTTTAGATTCCACATACAAGTGACATCATAGAGTACTTGTCTTTATCTGCCTGACTTATCTCATATGACATAAAGGCCTCAAGATCCATCCATGTTGGCAGAGATGGAAAAGTGGGGTAAGAGGGAGCCATGTGTCCACAGAAGTCTCTGAGAGAGCCTCCACAGAGGAGCAGAAGGAAATGGAAGATAAAGTAACTAGTCCAGAGAAAGCTGAAGAAGCAAAATTAAAAGCAAGGTATCCTCATCTAGGACAAAAGCTTGGAGGTTAAAATTTCTTAAGGAAACGATAACATAAAAGGCAAAAATATTTTGATTCTGGGGTTACAATATGGCTAAAACAAAAATCAATAAGCCACTTCCTACTGCAGCTCTGGATAAGACAGAAGTTACTGGTGACCACATTCCCATTGCACAGGACCTACCTCAATGGAAACCATCCCTTGTTACTAGCAAGCTGTTGACTGATTAAAAATGCTGAATTGGAAAAAAAAATCCATCCATGTTGTTGCAAATGACAATGTTTCATTCTTTTTTATGGCTGCATAATGTGTGTGTGTGTGTGTGTGTGTGTGTGTGTGTGTGTGATTTTCTTTATCCACTCAATCATCAAGGAATGTTAAGTTGCTTGCATATGTTTGCTATTGTAAATAATACTGCAGCTAACATGGGGGAGGGCGGCCCATAGATCTTTTTGAGTTAGTGTTTTTGTTTTCTTTGGCTAAATAACCAGAAGTGGAATTGCTGGGTCATATGATGTTTCTATTTTTTAATTTTTTGAGGAATCGCCATACTATTTTCCATATGTAAATATAGCATTTACATTCCCACCAACAATGCATGAGGGTTTCCTTTTCTCTACATCCTCACCAACACTTATTATTTCTAGTCTTTTTGATAATAGTCATTTGGTGTGATATTTCATTGTCATTTTGATTTGCATTTCCCTGATGATTACAGATATTGAGCACCTTTTCATGTACCTGTTGGCCATCTGTGAATAATTAGAACTTGAAATTAAAAACACACACCATTTAAATGGGCATCAAAAATTGTAATGCTTAGGAATAAGTTTAACAAAATATGTAAATTATTTATATGAAGAAATCTAAAAAATTTTGATGAAAGAAATCAAAGAAGATCTAAATAACAAGATAAATACTGTGCATGAATGGATGAGATATTTTTTAAATACCAGTTCTTCCCAATGTAATGTATAAATTCAATGCAACCCCAATCATAATCTTGGCAAAATATTTTGTGAGTATTGCAAATTCAATTATGAAGTTTCTGCACAAAGGCAAAATATTTAGAATAACCAACACAGTATTACAGAAGAAAAACAAAGTCAGAGGAGTGACCATACTTGACTTCAAGACTTACTATAAGTGGAACTAGAGTGTATTATGCTAAGCAAAATAAGTCAGTCAGAGAAAGACAAATATCATATGATTTCACTCGTATGTGGAATTTAAGATACAAAACAAATGAACATAAAGGTCTCTTCCTTAATAATATAGAAACAGAGAGGGAGACAAACCATAAGAGACACTTAAATACAGAGAACAAACTGAGGGTTCCTGATGGGGTGTTGGGTTGGGGGAAGGGCTAAAGGGGTGAGGGGCATTGAGGAGGATACTTGTTGGGGTGAGCAATGGGTGTTATTTGGAAGTGATGAATCACTAAATTCTATTCCTGGAATTATTATTACATTACATGTTAACTAACTTGGAATTAAATTTGAAGAAAAAAAAAAGACTTACTATAAAGTTTACTATAAAGTTACAGTGACCCAGGCAGAGTGGTATTGCTTAATAGATAAATAAGTCAATGAAACAAAATGAAAAGTCCAATAAAAGTTCATACAAACACAATAGATTGTCTTTGACAAAGAAGCAAAGGCAATTCAATGGAGAAAGGATAGACGCTTATTAAACAAATAGTGTTGGAAAAATTGTAAATTCACATGCAAAAAAAAAGAAAAAGAAATAGAGTGGCTGAGTGAATTAAAAAAAAAGATACAGACCTAATATCCTTCGCAAAAATTAACTTAAAATTAAACCTAAATGTAAAATGCAAAACTGTAAAACTCCTAATAGATAATGCAGGAAAAAATTTGAAGCAACCTTGGTTTGGCAATGACTTTTCAGATACAACACCAAAAACTCAATCCACGAAAGAAAAAAAAATTCAGTTATTCCAAAGGAAATAACAAGATAAAATATCTGGGAAAAAAATCTTAGTAAAATAGAAACAATTTACCTGATAAGGAGTTAAAAGTAATGGTTATAAATATGCTCACTAAACTGGGGGAAAGAATGGATAAACACAGGGAGAACATCAACAGAGATGGAAAATATAATAGAAATCATAGAACTTCTGAACTGAAAAATACACTAGAGGGGTTCGACAATAGACTAGATGCAACATAAGAAAGAATCTGTTAACTCAAAGATAAGGCAGTGGAACTTACCCAATCAGAGCAGGAAAAAGAATGAAAATGAAAAAAAAGAGAAAGAAATAAAAAAGAAGATAGGTTAAGGGAAAAAATGGGACAACATCAATTGGACTGACACTCACAACATAGGGCTCCTAGAAGGAGAAGAGAGAGAGAAATGGGCAGAAATCTTATTTGAAGAAATAATGGCTGAAAATCTCCCTAACCTGGGGAAGGAAATGGACATCCAAATCCAGGAAGTTCAGAGAGCTCCAAATAAGAAGAACCCAGTAACTTTGCCATTAAAATGATAAAAGTTAGAAACAAGGAGAGAATATAAAAGCAGCAGGAGAGGGGCACCTGGGTGGCTCAGTTGGTTGAAGGTCTGACCTCAGCTCAGGTCATGATCTCACAGTTTGTGAGTTTGAGCTCTTCATCAGGCTCACTGCTGTCAGCCTGTCAGCACAGAGCCTGCTTTAGATCCTCTGTCCCCCTCTCTCTGCCCCTCCCCAACTAGTGCTCTCCCCAAAAATGAATAAATATTTAAAAATAAAAATTAAAAAAGCAGTAAGAGAAAAAAGACTTGTTACATACAAGGGAACCTCCATTAGACTATCACTAGATCTTTCAGCAGAAACTTTGCAAGCCAGAAGAAAGTAGCACAATATTTTCAAAATATTGTGGGAAAAGCTTCTAGGTTTTTAGGTTTGCAAATAAGTTCTTTTAAGTAATACACAAAAGATAAAGAGAAAGGAATATAAGCACACCACTAAAGAAAATCATCAAACCACAAAAGTAAGGAAACAAGAGAAGAAAGGAACAGAGAAGAACTATGAAAATAGCCAGAAAACAATTAACAAAATGACAGTAAGCACATTGCTGTCAATCATTACTTTAAATGTAAGTGGACTAATTCTCCAATCAAAAGACATAGAGTACCTGAATGGATTTCTTTTCAGAAATATCCATCTGTATGTTGCCTGTAAGGGACTTGCTTCAGATATAAGGACACACAAAGACTGCAGGTAAAGGGATAGAAAAAGATATCCCATGCAAGCAGAAACCAAAACAAAGCTGGAGTAGCTACACTTATATCAGACAAATAGACTTTATTTTATTTTTTACAGGGTTTTTTTTGAAGGAATCATCATCATCATCATCATCATCATTCCTACACAAAAACATAAAACTTTAATCGTTCTAGATTTTTCCTCCTGTTAGGTTGTGGCCGCTTCCTCACTAGGAGGGAAAAAGTACATCCATATTGGTTTCTCTGAGGACCCCGTGCAATTCAAGCAACAAAACCACAACTTACCAATTTTAAAGCCATTCCTAAAGATTCCTTTGTCCTCCTCATATTTTCAGGAATAGTGTAGCTATGTTCCAGAACAGATTGGCAACAGTTCTGAATACCCTCCCAAGTCCACACCAAACAGGAAACCAAGAATGTTCTTGGATCTGTTCTCACTTTCGCCCCTCAAGAACTCAGGAGTTCAACAAGACAAATAGACTTTAAAACAAAGGCTGTAATAAGAGACAAAGAAAGGTGTACATTATGATAAAGTGGTCAACCTAACAATAAGCTATAACATTTTCAAATATTTATGCATCCAGTGTAGGAGTGCCTGAGTATATAAAGCACACATTAACAGAGTGAAAGGGAGAAATAGACAGCAACACAATACTAGCAGGATACTTTAACAACCCACTTACATCAATGGATAGATCCTCCAGACAGAAAATCAATAAGGAAACATTGGCTTTAAACAATACATTAGACCAGATGGACTTAACAGATGTTGACAGACCATTCCAACCAAAGAATACACATTCTTCTCAAGTATACATGGAGCATTTTCCAAGATAGATCATATGTTAGACCACAAAATAAGTCTTAATACATTGAAGAGGGCTGAAATCATATCATGCATCTTTTCCAATCACAATGGTACAAAACTAGAAATTAATTACACAAGTAAAAGTGGAAAATTCACAAATATGTGGAGATTAGACCATGCTACTGACAACTAATGCTTCAAAGAATAAATCAAAACAGAAGTCAAAACATGCTTTGAGACTAATGAAAATGGAAAAATAACATACCAAAATGTATGGGATGTACCAAAGGCAGTTCAAAGAGGGAAGTTAACAGCAATAAATGCTTATGTCAAGAAATAAGGAAAGTCTCAGGGCATCTGGGTGGCTCAGTAGGTTAAACATCTGACTTTGGTTCAAATCATGATCTGCCAGTTCATGAGTTTGAGCCCCACATCAGACTCTCTGCTGACAGCTCAGAGCCTGGAGCCTGCTTCAGATTCTGTGTCTCCCTCTCTCCACCCCTCCCCAGCTCGCACTCTGTCTCTCTCTCAAAAATAAATAGACATTTAAAAAAAGAAGAAAAGTCTCTTGGAATGCAAGCTGCTGCAGTCACTCTGGAAAACAGTATGGAGGTTCCTCAAAAAACTAAAAATAGAACTACTCTATGACCCAGCAATTGCACTACTAGGCATTTATCCATGGCATACAGGTGTGCTGTTTCAAAGGGGCACATGCACCCCCATGTTTATAGCAGCACTATCAACAATAGCCAAAGTATGGAAAGAGCCCAAATGTCCATCGATGGATGAATGGATAAAGAAGATGTGGTATATATACACAATGGAGTATTACTTGGCAATGACAAAGAATGAAATCTTGCCATTTGCAACTATGTGGATGGAACTGGAGGGTATTAGGCTAAGTGAAATTAGTCAGAGAAAGACAAAAATCATATGACTTCACT
>NW_026059481.1:0-58802 GCF_023721935.1 Panthera uncia
AGCTCCAGGCTCCGAGCCATCAGCCCAGAGCCTGACGCGGGGCTCGAACTCACAGACCGCGAGATCGTGACCTGGCTGAAGTCGGACACTCAACCGACTGCGCAACCCAGGCGCCCCCCAAGGTTTTTGATTTCAGCAACTGAAAGGATGGATTTGCCATTTGCTGAAATCAGCGAAATTTTGCAGGTTGTAAGATCAAAGTTCTGCTACGGAATGTTGTTTGAGATATCTATTCCACATCCAAGTGGACATATTGGGCAGATGGTTGATACACAGGAATGGAGTTCAAGGTCGCTGTCCATGCATTTAGGAATTATCAGTCCTATAGAAAGTAAAACCTCAAGTCTGGTGAGATCACTAGGAAGTCATTGTAGAGAGAGAGAAAAGAAGAGGAGCAGAGACTGGGTCTGGGCATTCCATCATTTAGGAATTTGGAAGATAAGATGGAACCAAGAAAAAAGGCCAAAAAGGAACAAGCAAGTGAATAAATAGGAGGAAAAAGAATGGCATCTCTGAAGCCCAGTGGAGAAAGTGATTCAGGAAAGAAGGACAGTCACCTGTGCTAACTGATGGTAACAGGTAAGGGGAGGTAACAAGTAAGGGGAGGGCCACAAATGTTATCGTCTTCCCCAGTGTGGACACCATCTGGTGATCTTGATAAGTGGTCTGGAGGAGCAGTCAGTACATGAGTGTCTTGCTCAAGTGGTTCAACAGGGAATGGGGAAACATGAGGGGGATCAGGAATGCAAATCACTCCTGAGGAGTTTTATTCTTATGTGTGATGAAAATATTGTTAACTGTGTTGACTGACTTGGGACGGTGCTAATTAGCCCCAAATCATTATTTATGTTACTATGGGAAGTTTAAATACAGGGACAATTAGTTTTGCTTTGTCTCCTGGCCAAAAATGAAATACTGACTTTGATTATCTAGGATAATCACCCCTGAGGATGGCCTGAGAGAGTGTGGACAGATCACTACAAACTCATCCACAGTCCTGGAAAAACAACTTGAAATGTTTGTCTAACAGATGATCCCTGGCTTTATTTCCTATAAAAGTTATTTCTACTGCATTGAGCAAATTGGAACAAGCCATTCCCATTGGGCCTGTGGGGTGGCAGGTGCTATAGGTGAGTGTGGAACAGAATAACCCCCTTTTGATTCTACAGCACTGCTTGGCTTACAAAGTGATTTTTATCCACTATCTCATCTGATCCTCATAACAACCATATGCTGTAGGCCAGACAATGATGCTATCACCATTTTACAGAGGAGGAAACTGAGGATTCCATTGGCTGAGGGACTGCTTCAGGGGATAGCGCTGGGATGGACATATAAAACTTCTGACCACCTATCTCCTATTCAGTTAGATTCTGCTGCTAACTCAGCCCTACCGCACTTGGCTCCAGTGAGCAGCAGCTGGTCTGCTGCCCTGGGTCATGTCTTCCTGGTAACAGGAAGGGAAAGAAGGATGGCATGTAGCCCTCATCATGGTACTTCTACAGCCAGAAGCGCCCAGCCCCACCTCAGTTTCTGGAAGTTGACTCTGGCCTGACTTCTGCTCTCCTCTCTTGGGCCCTTTTGGACTGTCTGTTTTTCACAGGTTGTGACTCAGTTTGATGGGAGGTGACAAGCCTAGAAGATTGTGCTGGATGGCCTCCACTTCTATTAAAATCAAATGCAGCTCCTTTTAAAACCAAGAGATTAAAGCATTAGATGAAATGACAGGTGTGCCTTCATTTTATGTTCTTGAAATTATATAACTTCTCTTCCATTTCCAAGAATGTTCCAGAACTAATTTTAGAAAGTGTGGTCCACATACTAATGTTCTTAGTCAAAACAAATGAAATATATCTATATGTTATGCTTGGATGGGAGGGCATTAAAGGGGAAATTTGGAACCGAGGTGGCAGAATTGAGGAAGCTGAGTTTTGTCTGAAAGCTGATTGGTCCTCCTTTGAGATGTTGTAATTGCTTTAAAAAGGTGTCAAGGTGAAATTGCTAGTATCCTCAAGCAGCAAACACATGAGTGTCTGAACATCTGCAGAATGGGGGGCACTGGCCTGAGTACTGATTACACAGTAAAGAACATTCACATACAACAGGTTTAACTTCTAGTTTTCTAGTTCTAGACACTTCATGGAATTACTTAGGACATCCTGAACTCAGGAGGGAGAGTGAACAGATAGAAAATCCCCCACTAATCACAACTGCCACTGTAGCCCTGAGGGCCAAGTATCATAAGACAATCTACGTGAAGGAAAGGCAAAAAGACCAGAAGGAAAATAAGGTGGTGAAGCCACACATAGTCTAAGAGAGGTCTTCCTCCAGTCCAGCAATAAATTTGTATCCAGAAAGGCGTGTGTATGTATATGTGTGTGTGTGTGTGTGTGTGCGCGCGCGCATGCACATGGGATGGGGTGGGGGGAGGTGGAAGAGAAGGGTAAGAGAACTGCATGTGCTAGGGAGACCTTAAATCAAACAGGCTGCTTTGAAAGTACTAAACATGAATCCAGTTAACAGGCATAAATGCCTAAGTGCTGATGCATAGGGGCACTTGTATTACAATGTTTATAGCAGAACTTTCAACAATAGCCAAATTATGGAAAGAGCCTAAATGTCCATCAAATGATGAATGTATAAAGAAATTGTGGTTTATATACATAATGGAATACTACGTGGCAATGAGAAAGAATGAAATATGGCCTTTTGTAGCGATGTGGATGGAACTGGAGAGTGTTATGCTAAGTGAAATAAGTCATACAGAGAAAGACAGATACCATTTGTTTTCACTCTTATGTGGATCCTGAGAAACTTAACAGAAGACCATGGGGGAGGGGAAGGGGAAAAAAAAGTTAGAGAGGGAGGGAGCCAAACCATAAGAGAATCTTAAAAACTGAGAACAATCTGAGGGTTGATAGGGGGTGGGAGGGAGGGGAAAGTGGGTGATGGCCATTGAAGAGGGCACCTGTTGGGATGAGCACTGAATGTTGCATGGAAACCAATTTGACAATAAATTTCATATTAAAAAAAAAAGGAAAAAAAATGCCTAAGTGCTGATATAGCACTCTCACATACTCACCATGACAGATATTCATAAATAATTTGGCAACATCCATCAAAATTAAAATGTATGTACTCTTTGATCCAGCAATTTCCCTATTAACAATTTATCCTCGTCTTGTAGATGTGTGCAAAAATGTACACAAATGCTCATTGCTGTATTGTTTGTAAGAGCAAAGCAGGAAACTACCTCAGTGTCTAAGAAGGGAACTTGTTAATTACATTATATTATATTGATATAGTGAGTTACCCTGCAGCCAATAAAGACAATAACCGACTGAGATGGAATGTGTTTCAGAACACATTAAGTGTGGGGATAAGGGTGTGTGTCTGTGTGTGTGGTATGTATATATTGTATATGTGTTAGGATCCCATCAAGGAACAGAATTTGTCCCAGATGGGCAAATGAATGGGTCATGTACCGAAGTGTGGTCAGAGGCATTTAGACACTAGTACCAGTGGGAAATCACTACCATCCTACAGTGGAAACTGAGGTTCTCCACCCAGGTCTCCTTTTTAGGGCTGATGCACCCATTCACAGAGACTGAAAATATCAGCGGTTGTTGGCTTACAAATGGTCCTTCACTTGGCTGCCCTCACCCTCTATATGGGATGGGTTCATTCAGGTTATATTCCCTCTTAGGAGTGGCCATGGCCAATGACTATCTGACATATGGACATGAAAGCCCAGCTTCTCTTCCAATTTGGAACAATTCTGGAGGGCCATCCCAGCTCCAGAGCTCTTTGTAGCATCATCTGGGATCTCATTGAACTGCATTTCATGTTAGCTTCTCCTAGCCATTCCTGCTTTCCTCCTTTCCTTATAGGTGTGTATCCAAAGAGCATTCCTCAATAAGCCATCTGCATTCATCTCTCCATCTCAGTGTGTTTCCAGGAAACCTAGTCGAAGGTACATCTCTAGACCTGAAGAGGCTGAAGGTGCTGGAGCCTGGAGTAGGGGCTGCACACAGGAGCTGTAGGTGTTGAAGAGTGCAGCTACCACCAGAGATATGGGGCCAAAGCAGAGGAAGAAGAGATACCCAAACTTCTCTCCCACCCTCCAACCCCTTCCATTGTTTCTCACTGGATAAACCCAGTTGGAAACCAGTCAGCAAGGGAATCTAGGTAATGAGGTATACAGGGACCACCTCTTGGTGGGCAAAGAATAGGACAAAAAATAAGGAATGGGAGTACCAAATGGGGAATAAGTGACACAGTATCTTCCACTTATATAAATGGGAGGAATATATACATATATGCACAAATAATATACATTTGCTTATGCATAGAACATTTATGGAATGATTTAGAATAAAACCTGTGGTTGCTTCTGGTTAGGGAAACTGTGCCCTTCATTCTCTTTTGACCATTTGAATATTTTTTATATGTGCATATGCATTTAATATTGTGTTTGAAAAAAAATGTTGACATGAAAATACTGTGCTTCTAGGTAGGGACTTAAGGAGAGAGGTTAGACGGGATGATAGATTCTTTCACTTATGGTTGGTACTAAATGCTTCACCTTGTGCCACATAAATGCAAAGAGGAAAGGTTCCTGCCCTCCAGGAGTTTACAGGTTAGTGTGGTGTAGACAATGACAATAATGCAATGGGGCAGTGGTATCATGGAGGCAGATTGCAAAGTATAATGTACCAGAGAAGAATATTGGTCTACAGCTCTTAGCAAGTCTTCAGCTTCCAGGAGACAGAGTCAAAATGGCGGGTGAAATAATGAGTAAAAGTTTCATCACATTTGGCCTGTAGAACTCATTAAGGATAATGGAAAGATAATGGGTAAATAATGGCAAGAGAAGGAAGGACCTCGCATACTATTATCAGGAGTTTGGGTATTGGACATCCAGGGAAGACAGTTGTTTTCTTCATTGAGGTAAAATGAAGTATACAAAGTGATGAGTTCTGCTAAATGTATGCATCTGTGTCATTACTAGCCCAATCAACATTTCTAGTACCCTAGAAATATCCCTGAGGCTTCACTCCACTCGATTTCCACTACCCAGAGAAAACCACTGTTCTAATTTCTATCAGCAAATTCGTTTTTAAATTTTTTTAATGTTTATTTATTTTTTTAGAGAGAGAGAGACAGAGCATGAGCAGGAGAGGGGCAGAGAGAGAGGGAGACACAGAATGCAAAGCAGGCTCCAGGCTCTGACCTGTCAGCACACAGCCCAACGTGGAGTTTGGACTCACAAACCTGAGATCATGACCTGAGCTGCAGTCAAATGCTTAACCGACTGAGCCACCCAGGTGCTCCCCATGAGCAAATATTAATTTTGCCTGTTTATGAATTTCATATAAGGAATCATTTAGGATCCACTCTTTTGTATCTGACTTCATTTGCTTAACATTATGTTTTTGGGATTAAGTCATGTTAACTTGGCCAGAAAAATTATAGGATGCCCAGCTAAATTTGAACTTCAGAAGAACAAGTAATTTTTAACAAAAGTGTGCCCCATGCAATATTTGTATTTTTGTTTGCTAAATCTGGTAACTTTGATCCATTTTTGTTTTTAATAGTTCTTTTTTTTAATGCTGAGTAGTACTCAGTAGTATGAATGTAGCACAGTTTGGTGATATTTAGGTTGTTTTTTGTTATTATGGATAAAGCCCTTATGGGTATTCTTGTACAAGTCTTTTGGAGAGTACATGTTTTTATTTCTCTTGGGAGAAATACCTAGAAGTAGAATAGCTGGGTTGTGAGGTGGAAATGCATTTTTTTTGTTATAAGAAACTCCCAGGTTTTCATTTTGCATTCCATGGAAGAATTTTGAGCAGTGGAGTGATGGATGTTGGGCACCACAGAGCCTCAGCAGGGGCTGAGTGGCCAGGGCAGTGGGGACACAGGAAGGGTGGGGGACTCAGACAGTGTTATCATCCCACTGCTATGGAAGGATTGCAGCATTTTAAAAGTGATATGGTTGTGCCAGTGCCTTGCTCCTAGAGCAGCAATATCCAATATAAAAATAATGTGAGCCACGTATACAGTTTATCTTTTTTTTACAAAATGTTCATTTATTTATTTTTGAGAGGGAGAGCAGGAGTGAGCAAGCGAATGGGGGAGGGGCAGAGATAGAGGGAGACCTAGAATCCCAAGCAGCCTCTGTGTGCTGTCAGCACGCAGCCCAACAAACCATGAGATTACGACCTGAGCTTAACTCAAGAGTCAAACGCTTAACCGACTGAGCCACCCAGGGGCCCCCACATATATAGTTAAAACATTTCTAGGAACCAAATAAAAAAGTAAAAAGAAACAGGGGAAACTGATTTTAATATTTTATGTCACTCAGTAGATCCAAAATGTTATCTTTTCAACATATAATCACTTTATAAAGCCATTAATGAGACTGATTACATTTTTTGGAAATCCCTTGTGTATTTTCAACTTTCAGCCCATCTTTCTTCAGGAAGTACCTAACAGCCACAAGTGGACAATGCAGTTCTAGAAAGACTGTGGGGATGGCTTTCTCTCTCTCTCTCTGATCCCCGGCTTTGTGGGGAGGTGAATAGCTGTTTACAATTCCCTCAGGATCTTCCTGGGGTTTCCTTCACTGCTTAGCTCACCCGCAAACACACATCATCCTCAATAGCTATGGAATTTACAACACAGACTTGGTGGCTTTTTCAGCTCTGAGCTCAATTATATTAATTACCTGGCCCATTGTTTAGTGCTGGCTTCATTACCAAACCAAAATGTAACTTAATCACTCTTTAAGCTCTTTTGAATTTTCAGACCTGTTTTACCAGCAGCTTCGAGCTCCTGAACCTTGGGCATCTGTGGGTTTACAAGAAGTAAGTAGGAATTCACTGTACACTGAGGCCTTCCTTGCAGGGGCCTTCCTAGGCCTGTGTTTTTCTTTCTTATGCAGCCACCCGAGATAAAGGATCTTTGCCTTCTCTTTTTGCCTCCTCACAGCTGGCACTACGGGCCAGCTTGAGAATCATTTCCTGTGCTTTAGCCCCACCGTGTGGTTTAGAAGAAAAAGTCCAGAAGTAGGCTGCATCCATCTTGAGATCATGAGCATAATTATCAGCCTGGAAAGGCCATCTGGCATTTGCTGTCTTCTTCAGGCCGAGAGGAAATGAGATTTGTTGCTGGATATGGAATGTCTCCCACAGGCTAAACTGCCTGCTAAGAAATCAGGCGGTGTAGTGGTTCCAGTGTGAACTAAGCAAAGAGTCATGCAGAAACACAAATCCAGGCAGCTACTGTTCTATTATTTAAATTGTATTGTGTCTACATTTCACAGATGACTTGGCTCAGCCAGAGAGCTTGGCACCTCTGTCAGCTGTTGCTGTAAAATGTTGAGTTAATGCCTTCAGTTACTCCAAGTTAGGAATTAGCTTCTGGCCATCAGTGATATACCCTGGAAATTGCACTCACTTCATGGATCTGCAACCCAACCCTCAGCTGAATTTCATCAATAGACATGTTGGCTTGGCCAGCATAGGGTGAAAACAAGTGACAACTGATAGATGGGGCAGAAGTTTTACTGATACCCATAACCTCACTTGCCTCCCTATTATCTTGCACCCATACTCCTTAATCCCTTTATCAGCTGCTTCTGTTGGAAAGGTGCATGAGTTTGTAATTTCCTTACTGGTTCAGAGAGGCTGTTTGATTTGCTTGCAGCCACACCATTAGTCACTGGCAGAACTTTATTGATTAACTTACCATGTTTAATGATTGCTTCATCCCACAAATTTCCTATTAAAAATAAGTCATCAGATTTTTGCAGAGACATGTTTCTACTCAGAGTGATGGATAGAGTCAATATCCTAAGGCTTCCAGTCTCCCAACATCAGAAGCTTAGCTTAATTGTGGTACTTATTTCATAATGTGTATGCATATCAAATCATCACATTACATCTTAAATATATATAATTTGGAATTTGTCAATTATATCTCAATAAAGCTGGGGAGGGGACAGAAACCTTAGGGACCCTGTTTATTGTCAATAATCCATATCCAATTATGAATCCAACAATTCATATTTATTAGCTGTGTAGCTTGGGCAGAATGTTTATTGATCATATTTCTGTGACTCATTTTCCCCTTCTGATTCACTAAATTGATAACATATAAAGGTCTTAAACAGGGCCTGCCACCCACTGAGTATTCAGTGATGACAGTAATCAGACCTGGGACTAAGTCATAGTATAAGATGACTCTGAAAGTGAGTGCCTCCCTGGCCTTCCTGATGATGATGATGATGAAGCTAGTACGTATATGGTCTTTGCCTTATTCATTTTGGACTACTATACCAAAGTGCCATAGTCTGAGTGAGTGGCTTATAAACACAGAAATCTATTTCTCATGGTTCTGGAGGCTGGAAGTCCAGGATCAGGGTGCCAGCACGCTTGGGTTCCAATGAGGACCATCTGGTTTGCAGATGGCTGACTTCTTGTTGTATCCTCTCCTGGCAGAGAGCAGAGAGCAGAGAGGGAAAGCTGGCTTTTCTTCCTCTTCTCATATAGACTCTAATCTTATCATGGAGGCTCCACTCTCATGACCTAATCATTCCCCAAAGACTGAACCTTCTAATGCCCTCACACTGGGGTTAGGATTTAACATATGAATTTTGGGCAGGTGGAGGGGGACACAAACATTCAGCCCATAACAGCATTATTCAGAGTGTTAATGTTGTTGTGTCCAAAATGGACCTAGAAAACATTCTGAGGAGCAGCTGGACAGTCCTGATCCCATCATCTCTGTTCTTACCTTCTGAGATTTCACCCTAAGGACTTCATTCCTAAGGTAAGCATGAGAAGACTTCAGGAGAACAACATATTAAGCTCTTATCCTGTCTTAACATTTTCCCAGGATTTAGCTGAAAGGATGTTTTAACAAGGACTACTGGGGAGAAAAACAGTGCAAAAGACTCAAATAGATAGATAGGATTGGAACAGAGAGCAGAGAGGGCAAAAAGGGGTAGAGTGCAGGGTCCTGGGCACAAGCTTCTCCAATTCCTGATGTCTGGCTGAGTACTGCTTTGCTGACCCTATCCTGTCTGATGGGTGAGTTGGGGGTCCCATGACCCCGGGTGGAAATCCTTCCAAGTTAAGAAATGCACATCTGCCTATAGGATTCCAACTACCTATTCCAACAAGGGCAAGGGACAATGGTGGTAATTAACAGGGCCACAAAACATATATGGCCTTCCCTTACCCCTAGCCAAACAGGGTCAGAAGGCACTTACAATTCCAGATACTAAATAAAAATAGAAATAGCTCCTGACTTTGAGTGCCCCTGAGTCAGGCAACACCATGGACTCTTGCTCTTGGCTCACTTTAATTTTTTGCTAAAGCATATGGACTGCCAAACCAGTCATAACTGTGTCTGTGGGAGGGATGTAAGTGGCACAGGAAAAGAGCCACAGAACTAAAAATTCCTTCCCACCAGGTGGCCTCAGCACCTATAGTTCCTGTGTGATTTCTCCTTTGGGTGAAGGCAGTGGAAATCCTTAAAGTACAATTCTTCTATGGGAGTAGATTTAAGCTTTTATCTGCCACTTTAACCTTAGGATAAAAGTACATTACATGGACTTTGTGGAAGGTGAGTTTTGATGGGTAAGTAGTATGCACCTAGAAGGAAAGTGACAAAATGTAATATTGCAGAGGGTAGGAAACTCCTTCTCATCTGATACATTTGAAATATTTGTAATTATATAGATAGTGACATACAGATAGAGAATAGATGACAAGTCTATGAGCAGAAAGCATAGCTACATGGCCGACAAACTGAAGACTGAGAGTATTTGCCCAGCATTTATTTGGCTTGGGTTACCAGGCAGCAACAAAGCTCCTCTGCTGCTCCTTGCAGTTATGAAGAAGTTTAGTGCTTGAGATGCCTTTCCCAAAGCTGGATCCTAAGGGCATGTTCATCTTTGGTGAAGGGCAGACTTGGAACCAGTGTTGGCAGTAGGTCACAGATGAAATCATTGGAAAATAAATCCTAGTTTGGGAAGAGACCAAAGTTATGTGAAGAGCTGAGCATCATGCCACATGTTTGTAGGTAGCTAGGTGGAACTTGTCATGGAAGCAGTCTCTGGGTCTCCTTTGAATTCAAGGGCCTAGAAACAACCAGAAGAACCAGGGAGTTGAAATTTCTATCTTCATAGGAGATAGAGTGGGGTTCAAACCTTCACTTCTTGCTTTCTTAGGTGTATGAATAAGATATATGGATGATATTTACTATCTCATGTAACAGGGACTGGGATCCAGGGTAGTTCCAAGGCTACTAAGGCAGCTCAAGTGATTCTACCAGATACTCAATTCTGTCTATCTTTCTGCTCTTGCCATCATCACTGTGCTGGCTTTTGTCTTTAGAAATATTCTCTTATGGTAGCAAGGTGGCTGCCATAACTCCAGGTATTAACTCACATTATTATAAGTAAAAGGAGAAAAAGGGGAGAGGGGCAGTTTCTTCTTGTGTACTTCTATTTATGAGGCAGGAAAACTTATCTCAGAAGCCCCTTAAAGATTCCCTGAGTATCACTGGGCTGGATAGGTCACATGCCCAATCCTTAGCTGTGACATTTTTAGCCTATAGAATGGATGGCAGACTCTATTAGCAGGGACAAAGTGGGGGTAATGTGGTCAGATAGGCAACTAGATGTCTGAAGCACAGGGCAAGAATCTTAATATCTCTATCCCCAGTTTCTTCATCCATAAATTGGTATTTTAGAATTATGTTCTGCTATACACAGAGTGTTTGTGTTCCCCCAAAATTCATATGTTGAAACTTAAACCCCAATGTGATGGTATTAGGAGGTGGGGCCTTTGCAGGTGATTAGGTCATGAGGACAGAGCCCTTATGAGCGGTATTCCTGCCCTTACAGAAGAAGCCCCAGAGAGCTCCCTTGTTCCTTCCACTATTAGAGCACAGTGAGAATTCAGCAGTCTGCAGCTCGGAAGAGGGCCTTCACCAGAAACCAACCACACCAGCATTCTGCTCTCAGACTTCCAGCTTCCAGAACTGAGAAATAAGTTTCTGTTGTTTATAAGATACTCAGACTATGGTATTTGGTTGTAGCAACCTAAGCTATGTCGCTAGCAGGATGCCTGGTATACAAGATGAATTCAATAAAACTGTGTTATTGCCTTTCCAGGATCCAAAGTTCAAGAATTTCAGGAGCATGTTGTCCCAACTGTCATGTGTTCTTGGGTCATGGGGGATGGACAGAACAACTGATGGGGACAAGTGAACTTGACTTAGATAGGGTTGGTTCCTTCCTATTAGACCTCACAGAGGAGCCTGACAGGTCAGTGATGAGGAAGAGGGAAGTGGAGAGAGTAAACTTCACAAGGGGAAAAAAAACCCAGCTTTTAAATGCTTCCTACTAATATGTACAAATCACTTAAGAGTGCGCTTATTTCCAAGATCTATTTCATGATCCCACTTAGGAAGTTGATGATCCATCCCAACTGCCCTTACGTGAGTGTCATTTCAAGTAATGTTATAAAACAGAGAAGCATCAGGCACTATTTCTTGAAGACATGACTAGGGTAACCTCCCCCATGCTGAACAGCATGGTGCAGATGTGGACACTTGTACCTTCATGTATGGTCATCATGGCAGGAAGCTTACAGGGACCATTGATGTGGCATCCTGAGAATCTACAAGTGACTGGGACAGTTGTGATGCTCAGAGGGGGATGAACCCTTAATGTATAAAGAAGAAAAGAGCAAAATCTCATTTTGGAAACCATAATGAAAATATTGATCCAAGTAGGCATGACCAACAAGTTAAAAATCACTAGTCAGATGGTTGAAGGATGACTGAACATCCCTATAGTGCCAGGGTATACCACATAGTCACGCACTCAGATGCAAAGTGAACACTTTCCAGCACAATGTGATATGAGTGCTTCATCACGCTAATCCAGGGGTCAGGCTGAGCATTCCAATGGTGTGCTAAGATATTACGTCTTCTAATGTGATGCAGCTTGAATCCACCAAGACTTTAGACTGAATTTCTATTCTATGAGAACAGCTGAACAACACTGCAAGGGAGCAACAAATTCAAATCCAGAAGGAGGGGCATTCTTCAGGATCTTTGGGGGCACCTATCTCATAAGTCGGTGGTGGGGGGGACAGTGAACAAGGTTAAAAGACACTGAAGGGAAAAAATGAAAAGATGCAATGTCATCATTGTCATGGGTTGGATATTGGTTTGAACAAACCAGCTAAAGGACATTTTGGGGCCAGTTGGGAAAATATGAATATTGTCTGGATAGTAGTAGAGATAATGTAGAGATTACTGGTTGAAAAATAGATAATAAAAAGTATACAGTCTCATTTCTGTTAAACCCACACACATATGTACATATATACATAGAAAATGGCCCAGAATGACACGCACAGGTGTTCACAATGGAGATCTTAGCATGGTACAAATGCGATGTTTTTATTTTGTAACTGTTATTTATTAGCATTTTATCATTTCTACAATGCATATGTCCTATTTCTGCAATAACAGGTTATTTTAAAAGACTGTTTTAAAAATTATTAAACCTAACACACAAAGTGGGGAGAGAGTGAAAAAGCACCAAGTGTTTAATTCTCAATTTTGCTGAAATCCGGCTTGATCTAGAGAAATAGCTGTGAAGAATAGGGGTATGGTTTATTCTCACTCCCTTCTCCATCCCAGGAGCAATTGTTGAAGCTGCTGGAAGTGGCTGCCTTAAATATTTTTGTGACTGTCACATAATTGTGATCACTCTGGCTACTTCCACCAGCAAAGACAGTTTCTCAGTAGGGTTCCTGGAATATATTTTCAAGCCTAAGAACTTCCCGTACAAAGTGTATTGAATGCTTTTGCTTTTTAATAGTTGGAACAAACAGCCCTCCCCTATCCCAGACCGAGAAAAACTGAGGCCCAGAGCAAGGAAGTGATTCCTCAAGGACAGACAACCTGTTAGAGGTCAGGAACACAGGTCTCCTGATTTCCTTCCCCCTGTTCTTTTGTTCATTCATTCATTCATTCATCCATCATATATGTATTTGTCACTTACTGTATGTGGTATTAAAGGCACAGGTGCTGTTTCTGCCCACAGTCCTGACCTCCTCTTACAGGAGATCTTTGTTTCTCTGGGAAGGCTGTCCTCTGGGTTCAAGACACCCTTGTCTTTTAGCAATGAACTAAAAATCCAAATGTGCTTATATGAATTTTCATGTGATAGATATGAATTGTTAGTTCAACATCAAATTTCAAGTACAGGGGAAAAAGTGTGTTTTTCCCCTCTTTGCTGGGAAGACAATAATCCAATGGTTACATGTGGAAAAATAAAAGAGAAAGAATTCTATGAAGCTATGAAGAGTCTGAACCACAGTGAATCCTGGAGAAAATGTCTCTGACACTCAAATAGTCCTCTTAAAAGATTTAGGGGCTCACTCTTTCATTGATTAATCATTTTGCAAGTGCTTTTTGAATGAATGTTGTAGGCAGAAGCCACAAGTCAGATGTGGCTGGAACAGGAATGGCTGGGCTCAGCATTTCACTTTTAATCCTTTCTATTTTCCATAGCAGGAGAACCATCCCCAGAGGAACAGAGCTGGACCTGGAAATAGATTGTTCCAATAAATAGCATCAATTATTTGAGCAACACAGGCAGGGACTGTGTTCTTCTGGAACACTATTTTATAGCTTTCTCAAGTGCATTATCGTATAGCCTCAAATATGAAATGAATATCCATGAGTTCATATGGATATGAGCAAATGATTGAATAAATAAATGGGGCAGAAGAGACAAACCCCCTATGCAGAAGGATTCCAAATAATTTATGTAAATACCCCACTGTCAGTGAGGTGAAACAAAACAGCCCATTCCCTAACTGTGGGCATGCATAGTGACCTCTTTTCAAAGTGAACTGTATGGAAACGGAGAGGGAAAAAAGAGTAACAATGGAGAAACCTGCCAAAATCTGTGTTAGCCAGTTGATCAAGGTCAACATCAATAGTTATATATCATGTTAATAGTGTATACCCTTGAAGCAATGTGATGAAAATGCTACTTTACCCCTGTGATCTTCCTCCAAAAAAATTCATAATCCTAATGGAATCATACGAAAAGCATCAGACAAATCCCAGTTGTGTGTGTGTGTGTGGTGGGGGGACATCCTACAATGTATTTGACTAGTACTCCTTAAAACCAGCAAGGTCATCAAAACAAGGAAAGACTGAGAAACTGTCATAGGCAAGAAGAGCTAAGGAGATGTAATGTAATGAGATCCTGGAACAGGAAAGGACATTAGGTGAAAACGACAGAAGTCTGAAATACTTTTGACTTTGGCTAATGTATCAATTTTGGTTTATTAATTGTAGCAAATATAAGCATCTGATGTAAGATGTTAGTAGAGGAAACTGTGGGTGGGGTTTTTTTTGTAATATAAAATTACTCTAAAAATAGACTATTATTAAAAAAGTCATTCTTTACCAAGGATATCTGGGAGATCTTGTATTTGACCTTATAGGTGAGTCGTGGGGCCAACGTCTCTGGAATAGATACAAATTCTTTGGTGGCCATAGAACACTGTATATGGCAACACAGTCACATTCAATGGCTATTTCTTGAGAAGATTAGCCCTGTGGGATCATGTATATGTAATCTAAATACTGCACATGAAAACAATGGGTTTTGTATAATTTATTTTTAAAAAGCTTTTTTTTTTTCTGGTTACAAACGTAATAGATAGCTTCAAAAATTTGAAAAATATAAAAAACCAAAGAAGAAAAACTTTAAGCCATCTCAAGAAAGGAAGTCTCAATGCACAAGACATTGAAGACTTTTGATTGGAAGCTGCAACTCTTTCGTAGACTATTTCCATCTAAAGTAGCTGCTACATGTG
Source organism: Panthera uncia (assembly GCF_023721935.1). NCBI lineage: Eukaryota > Metazoa > Chordata > Mammalia > Carnivora > Felidae > Panthera > Panthera uncia. Next base: position 14,928 of record NW_026059481.1, read on the forward strand.
TCTTTTCTCAAGGGTGGGGGTCGACAAAATGGCCTGCAGCCACCCGTGTGTCAAAAGGTGTCAGTTCTAGCTCTCATTGCCACATCCTTAGCATCAGGGGGACAATTGCTGGTTAAATCATCTGCACTTAGTTTTACCCCTGACCTGAGGAGGTCAGGAATTAGTTACGTGATTGGCATTTGCTCTTCCTAGCAAATGGAATGTGTGGAAATTATAGTAAATAGATTATTATCACACATTGTACTAAAGTCCTGTTCTTATTTTGATATTTAAAAAAAACATGTTTTCCTCATCTCAAGGTTATTGTGGGAAAACCAAAGCAAATATATTGATAGATTCAATAGGGCTATATGTATGAAAGGAGCTTTAAAAAGTTCAGGATGAATTATGCATTCTTTTTATTTTCTTATTTCTACTGTCTATACCAGGGGGCAGAAAAATATTTATAAAGATCAGATAACAAATATTTTAGATGGAGTGGTGTGGCAGCACATTATCCCAACTCTTCCCTAAGGTTTACTTTCCTCTTGGGATCACTTCTAATTCGCACTGCCCTCTCAATGCTCTCCATCTTCTCTTTAGAATTCGGGCCCACCTTAGACAATTGACACTTCCCTTTTTTCTCACGGTGCCTATAAGACAGCTGGGGAAGTCAGAAGGAGACTTTGCTAAGGTCTAGAGGATAACAAGAGGGAACATACTACAGACAGCACTGTGGCTCTGGTCCCTGCTTGTGCTTAGCTGCGGGCATCTCTGTGCAGTTCCCAACTGTGGGAGCTCCAGAAAAAGAAATAAAGCCAGGACATCCAGAATATATAAAGAACTTATACAACTCAATACCTAAAAAGCAATCTAATTAAAAACAATGGGCAATCTAATTAAAAACAAAGGACCTGAATAGACATTTTTTCTAAAGAAGACATACAAATGGCCAACAGACATATGAAAACATGCTGAACATCACGAATTATCAGGGAAATGCAAATCAAAACCACAATGAGATATCACCGTACACCTGTCAGAATGGCTAAAATCAGAGAGACAAGAAATAACAAGTGTTGGTGAGGATGTGGAGAAAAAAGAACCCTTGTGCATCATTGGTGGGAATGTCAATTGGTGTGGTCACTATGGAAAACAACATGGAGGTTCCTCAAAAAATGAAAAATAGAGATACCATATGATCCAATAATTCCACTACCAGGCATTTACCCAAAGAAAATGAAAACACGAATTTGAAAAGATATATGCACCCCTACATTTATTGTAGCATTAGTTACCATAGTCAAGATATGAAGCAATTTAGGTGTCTACAGATAGACAAATGGATAAGTCAGATGTGGTATATTTACAATGGAATGTTACACAGCCATAAAAAAGAATGAGATTTTTGCCATTTACAACAACATGGATAGACCTAGAGGGTATTATGCTAAGGGAAATAAGTCACACTGAAAGAGAGACATACCGTATGATTCCACTCTTATATGTAATCTAAAAAAACCAAATGAATAAACAAATGAACAAAAAGCATAAACAGACTGATAAATACAGAGAGCAAACTGATGGTTGTCAAAAGGAAGGGGGATTGTGGGCAAAGTGGGCAAGGGTAAGTGGAAGATACAGGCTTCTAGTTACGGAATGAATAAGTCCTGGGAATGAAAGACACAACATATGGAATATATTCAATGCCAGGGAACTATTTTCTTTTGCTTCTTCGCCCAATCTCCTGTTTTTAGTTGTTTATGAGTTGTTATTTTGACATGGTGGTGGGAGGAGTGATAGCCTCAGTGATGAGGAGAAGATTATATAAGAATGACCAGAAATGTCTATACACATAAATATCTCCTCTAGTGACATGACCATGTCTGCCCCTTTACCCCATAAAGTCCCAGGGACTGAGGGGGTTCTCAGTCCCAGGGCTGAGAACCCCAGGAAGCCTGTACCAGGGAAGTAATAATCTGAAACAGGCTCGACTTACCTGGGGGGTATGGTGGCATGGAAATTATTTATTTGCTTTGCTTTGTATTAGTTCCTTCAAAATTTTAGGCCCATTCTTGGCCAATGCACCAAGAAATTTGTTGTTGTTGTGTTTTGGACCCTTCAGATCTCATATTATAATTTAAAAGTTTGATTTCTTTTATGATGGCAACTTTATTTTTTTTTATTTTAATTTAATTTAATTTTAATTTTTTTTAATATATGAAATTTATTGTCAAATTGGTTTCCATACAACACCAGTGCTCATCCCAAAAGATGCCCTCTTCAATACCCATCACCCACCCTCCCCTCCTTCCCACTCCTCCATCAACCCTCAGTTTGTTTTATGATGGCAACTTTAAAATGTTGTCTATACAATTCTACACAATCTTAAATTTGGTTTTGATCTTCAGAATTTAATGATCACTTTATATATACACCACCTTTTACTCATAAGTTTCAAATGGTATTTAATTCAAAGACTGCCTCATCTTTAAGAATATTTGCTACAAATTATTTTAATACATATCTTCTCTTGGAAAAATAATCTGAAGAGATTTCTACCATATTCTCTTTTTATTGTCTATATTTGCCAGAGGTTGCCATCCCTTTTTCCAAAGTTCCTTTGAAGTTTACCTTATTTTAAATCATAAATGATTTACTGGGGATAGGGGCCCCATATTATAATGCATCTCCCTGACATTGCAACATTGTGACTCAACATTTAAAAGAAAAAAATAGTATCAGTCAGATATATATTAGAACATGAACACAGCACTGGAAACCATAAAAGTCCTTGAAGAGAGCACCGGCAGTAATCTCTCCCACATAACCTGTGGCAACTTTCTTGCTAGGTCTCCTGAGGCAAGGGAAACAAAAGCAAAGATAAACTACTGGGACTGCATCAGAATAAATAGCTTCTGCACAGTGAAGGAATCAATCAATAAAACTAAAAGCAACCTAAGGAATGGGAGAAGATATTTGCAAATGGCATATCTGGTGAAGGGTTAGTATCCAAAATCCATAAAGAACTGATCGAACTCAACACTCCCAAAATGAATAACCCAATTAAAAATGGTCAGAAGACACGAATAGACATTTTTCTGAAGAAGGCATACATATGGCCAACAGACATATGAAAAGATGCTCAACATTATTCATCATCAGGGAAATACAAATCAAAACTATCATGAAATATCACCTCACACCAGTCAAAATGGTTAAAATCAACAATACAAGAAACAAGATGTTGGCAAGGATGTGGTGAAAGGAGGACCCTCTTGCACTGTTGGTGGGAAAACAAACTGGTGCAACCATGTGGAAAACAGTATGGAAGTTCCTCAAAAGTTAAAATTGATCTACCTTATGATCCAGCAATTGCACTACTAGGTATTTACTCAAAGAATAAAAAAGTACTAATTCAAAGGGATACCTGCACCCAGATGTTTACTGCAGCATTACTTACAATAACCAAATTATGGAAACAGCCCAAGTGTCCATCTCCTAATGAATGGATAAGGAAGATGTGGTATATATAAACAATGGAACATTATTCAGACATAAAAAAGAATAAAATCTTGCCATTTGTGACAACATGAATGGAACTAGAGAGTATAATTCTAAGAGAAATAAATCAGTCAGAGAAAGACAAATGCCATATGATTTCACTCATATGTGGAAGTTAAAAAACAAAACAAACAAGCAAAGGGGAAAAAAGAAAGAAAGAGGCAAGCCAAGAAACAGACTCTTAACTATAGAGAACAAACTGATGTTTGCCAGAGGGGAGGTGGGTGGGGGCATGGGTTAAATAGGTGATGGGGATTAAGGAGGGCACTTGCTGTAATGAGTACTGGGGGTATGGAAGTATTGAATCACTGTATTGTACACTTGAAACTAATATTATACTGTATGCTAACTACCTGGGATTTAAATAAAAACCTTAAAAAAAGAATGTGAACACAGCAACAGTAATTGCAAGATAAACTCACAGATTTACATTTTTAAAGTTCGTATTTTTTTTGTCCAGGTATAAGGCAAAGACAAAAACACACTGAGACCATGTCAGTATGCTTCTCCTTGGCTATTTTAATCACACTGTGCTCTTGTCAAAAGGTAGAGTTAGATCAATGCACAGAGCTAACAAATGTTTTTCTAATGACAGTCATTTGGAATGAATTCAAGTTTTATTTTGGCTGAGGAGGGCATGAGTTATTGGGAAAAGTCTGCTCCACCAGGATATCAGCAGTGTGTGTAAACTGGCTTATGCTCTGAAAGAGGCAAAACCAGACTTAGGGCATAGGGTTCCTAACTACTGTGACTGGATCATTTCCACTGTGTCTGGTATTTTGACCATAAGTCTCTTTGCCGCAAGCATTTTTGCTGCAAACATTTCACTGCATAACTAACTGGTTGTAAGGCAATTTTGCCATAAATTATAAAAAAATAAATGGTTGACAGTTTGGTTTGACAGTTTGTTGGTTTCATCAACTGGTTGACAGTTTTGTTTCATTTCTCCCTGAATGCAGTACCTCAATCTTTGTATTATATAAGTCTTAGCCCTCATAATGGTCTATACAGTGGCACAGAGTTTTGAACCCACATTTCTCATACAACTTTGGAATGTGTATTGACAGATGTCTGACAGTATGCCAAGAACAGCTTTCACAACGCAGTACAAAGCTCAGCTAGAAATATGTACCCTAGTAATGGAAATGGACACCTCTTTTAATGAAGGAAAAACATTTAGCAATGAAAGAAAAAGTACAATGTGGAAGAAAAGATGAATCAATAACAAAATTAAAAAAAAAGAATACTGTGAATGAAAGACATTAAGGGCGAGTACTTAGGTATAATCTGCAAAATAAATAAAATCAGTTATTGTGCAGTATTGCCATGAATTTAGACTAGAAATTTTGAATATGTTCAAATATCTTGTATTTTGCAATCAAATCTTTTTAATTTTGTTATTCATTTTTTTCCCCTATTTCATCATGTCCTTTTTAATGAATGTCCCTCTTTTTTTTTTTTTAATTTTATCTTTTACAGCAAAATTGCCTCATGGTCAATTAGCTTTGTGGAGAAAATGTTTGTAGCAAAAATGCTTTTGACAAAGATGCATATGGTGAAACTACCTAGAACACATCTCTACCACTCTGTTGATATGAGAAGTACAAAAAACTAAGAGTTCTTGTTGGTGATCCAAGTATGCCTTAATTTACTGCTGGACCTCTTTTCTTTATTTACGTAAAAGAAATAAGTGATCAGTCTTGGCACCAAAAACATAAATAAACTCTGCACCCATCATTTTGTAAAAGTAAAGTTCCATTTTAATCAATATATAAGCAAACATAAAAATTGCCATATTACATAATCCAGTTCCACTGTACTTAAAATTTTTTTAACTTTTTATTTTGAGACAATTGTAGATTCACATGTACTTGTAAGAAATATTACAGAGAGATTTGGTAAACCCTTCCCCCAGCTTCTCCCAGTGGTGACGTCTTGCATAATTTAGTACCATGTTGCAACCAGGAAATTAGCATGGATACAATCCACTGACACGTTCAGATTTCAACAGTTTTACACTCACTCCTGTGTGTGTGTGTGTGTGTGTGTGTGTGGTGTGAATGAGTGATTTAGTTCCATGCATTTTATCATATGTGTAGCATAGTGGGACTACCACCATATTTAAGATGCAGAACAGTTTCATCACAAGGAACCCTTATGCTACACTTCTATAGCTATGGCCACTTTCCTCCCTGCCCACTTCCTAACTCATGGCAACTACTACTCTGTTATTCATCTCTATAATTTTGTCATTTCAAGAATGCTATATAAATGGACCCATACATAAATTTAGAAATTATTTTCACTTGGCGTAATTCCCTTGACATCCAGTAAAGTTGTTAAATGTATCAATAGTTTGTTCCTTTTTATTGCTGAATATTATTTCATCATATGAATGTACCATTGCTTGTTTAACTATTTACTCATTGAAAGATATTTGGATTGCTTCTAAATTTTGGATATTATGTATAAAGCTGCTTGGGATATTTGTGTACAGGTTTTGTGTGAATGTAAGTTTTCATTACTCTGGGATAAATGCCCAAGAGTAATCCCTGGATCACATGGTAAATGCATGATTAGTTTTATAAGAAGGTTTTATACTCTTCTCCAGAGTGGTGATACAAATTTTACATTCCCACCAGTAATGTATGAGCAATCCAGTTTCTCCATATTTTTGCTAGCAGTTGATGTGATCACTATTTTTTATTTTAGTCATTTTGATAAGACTATAATGGATAGCTCATTGAAGTTTCAACTTGCATTTCCTTTGTGGCTGATGTTAAACATTTTCGAGTGCTAATCTTCCACTTATATATCCTCTTCAGTGAAATATCATTTCATGTCTTTTGTCCATTTTCTAATTGTTTGTTTCTGATTTATTTTACTGTTGGGTTTTGAGCGTTCTATGTATATTCCAGGTACAATCCTTTACTGGATACGTGGTTTTTAAGTATTTTCCCCTAGTCTGTAGCTTTTCTTTTTATGGTTTTCACAGGATATTTCACAGAGCAAAAGTTAGGTTCTTTTCTTTCTTTTGATGAAGTCCATTTTCAAATTTTTAATCAATTACTTCTCTCATGAATGATATTTTTGGTGTCTCACTTTATTTTTATACGTTTCTATTTTCCCAAGGTGTGCATATTTGCAGTTAAAAGGAAAACTTTTTTGAGAAGAACACCGCTGTGAGTTCCCAATGTTTTTATACTTAGAGCAATTCACTCATGTAGGGTGAACTTGGACTATTTGCTTCACAGCTGAACAGTGTAGGTGATAACGGAAGTCCCGGTTAGCACAAACCGCATTTAATAAGACATTTTTCTCCTCGTTCTCACAATTGATATTCTTTCTCAGGCTTTTTAATGGTTCTGGTTTTGGGGATTGCACTAGTTGGTATGTACTCTAAGCCCCAAGCCCAGGAGATGTACAAAGTCTGTTTTATTTTATTGCTGGGAGTTTCTATAACAGACAGGAAAGTACATGCATGAAATTCCAAGGCAGCCATGCCCAAACGTGTATCTTCTAAGCTGTAGGAACTCTCCATGTTCCATTTTCTCAACAGGAAGATGGGGATAACAATCCTAAGTTTCATAAAGTTGCTGTGAAAATAAAATGAAATAGTGTATGCAAGGCACTTTATAGAAGATCTGGTATACTGATATGCTGAATAAATATCACCTGCTAATATCATAACCTTTTCATTTCTGAATGCATTCACTCTCATATTATTTCCACCTAAAGCAAAGAATTTCAAAGTTCCATAGCCACCCATTTCCCCTTATCAAGTTCTTTAAGGAGAACATGAATGTCTAAAGGAAGAAGCACTGGCTGTTTTTGGTCCCCTAATGGCATAAAAACAGTGGGTTTGTGCCTGGGAGAGGAGCACACCTTTGCTTATTATGGGAGAGTTGTTACATAATAAATACCTCTTCCTTTGCAATTGTATAGCAGAAAACACATCTCCAATAAGTTATATCTCTTCAAAAATAAATCTGAGGCAAGGATGCAAGTTTATTTGAAATAGGGTCAAAGAAAACACTGTACAAGAGTAGGCAAATGAAACGGGGAAGAAAAGGCAGCCAAGAAAGGATGTGTTACTAACTAACTACCACTATGGCAACAGGAGTTTCATGCCTCTGAGAAGTCTGGGAGACAGTGTAGGAGATGTGACTCAGAGTTATCTCACTGCAGGGGGCAGGGATCCTGGTACTTCTCTACCAGTTCCCCTTGCCATTGATGGATGGGTGCTCCAGGGTGGGGTGGATTAATTCCCTGGCACTTCCCTTCAGCTCCAGGACGAAAAGAGCCCTTAGCCACCAGTTAAAGGTGGAAATTGAGCAAAGAAAATAGTAAGTGTTGAGGGGATGGAGGCAAGTCGCTGATAGTTTCTGCTATAGTCTGTTCCTTGCCCCCTCACACATCCACTTGTGCCCCAGTTTCACTTTATTTCATACTATTTTTCAAGTTTGTATCCAGTCACAAGGCCTTAGTAGACAAGCTATAGTCCCCCACAGTTGTAATTGGTTTCAAGGACATAATTGATATTTCTCACCTCTTCTCTCCTCCATCCATTTTAGATCCCCCCCCCCGCCCCGCCCCACGTTCAGCTAGCACATTCACATGGAGAAGTTGCTAACTCAGTAGGATAACCCACCCTTTCATCTCCATGGGGCCTGGGTCCCTGGTTAGTACTTTAGCCATGCTGTAGTGGTTACAGTTACACATGTACAGTTACTGGAGAGCATGGAAGCATCAAGAAAAGGGGCTTCCGTGAATTCTCTGGGTTCCAGACCTACTCCTCCTTGCTCCATTATATAGCTACAAAATTATTTGTATCAGAGACGTGATTTCTGACCTGCCCTTGGTGAGAGATTTCAGCAGAACCCTTAACTGTTTTCTCAGGTAGAACATTTCACTCATCATAGGGCCACCCACATTCTTATTCTCCAGATCCAAACCAATGTAGGCCTTCTACCTGGGGTAAGAATATCATCTTAATTATGCATTAAGAACTGAGAAAACGTCCCCTGAGGGACAGACTTGGGCCGGTTCTCCATTTTCTGCTCCGTCTTCACCCCTTGCCACCCTCATAGAGTCTGTGCAATGATTTGCTTAGACCCTGCACCAAATAACCCTCAACTGTCCTGGTCATCCCTTTCTCCTCAGTGTACAACTACATGGGTATATGCCTAGAGTTCCTTTTGGGGTAGAATTAGGGGAGCTCTCCTGTATGTGCTTACTCTGGTGTCACAGGAAATTGCCTTCAGTGGCTTCAGTTGATTGTCTCTGGATGTGAAAGCTGATTCTGGCCAGAGTGGAGTGTTTATTCATCAGCTCCTGCCAGTCATTTTTTGAAGCTGTCCTGGGAAGCACTAATTCCCTGGTATTCCTAGTCAGCACAGCAGGAGCAGATTGTGTTCCTGTGGTCAGGAAAAGCCCTTAGAATGAGCTGCAGGCACTGGCAGTGGGAATTTGGGCAGACATGCACAGAAGTGGTAAGCACCAAGGGATCATGGGGCATGGGCCTTCAACCACGCTGCTGACAAACCCACTAATTGGAAACTATTTGGTTATAGTTCAGTGGATTTCTGCATCAGCTAACTCCAGGACTTTTTTTTCCTTACACTCTGTTTATAAACTGACATGGCTAGGATCTATGTTTTCCCCTTTAAATTAAAAAAAAAAAAGCTCATTGGTAAAAATCATAAAAGCAACATGCACGGTCATTGAGAAAATGCTGAGAAAATACAAGGCATAGAGTAAGAGCCGTAGGAGCCTCGAAGAGAAAATTGCTATTCTGATGAGCAAGTGAAGGAAACAGGCAGAGACCTTGAGCATCTCTGCTGACTCCCTTGTCTTCTGTTTCATCTGCAGCATCGGAACATCCCCATGAGAGAGTTACAATTTGAATATCATTCTAACTTCATCACAAAAGAAGATGAATAATAAAACATTAACGTGTTGAAGGTTACACTGTGAATTTTAGGAATACAACCGTGCCTCTTGATTCCTGTTTAGTATTCGGATACTCCCTAAACTACCCTTTATGTCACCTCAATTGCTATCTCAAATTATACTGTTCAGTTCATACTCCACAATCTGTTTTCTCTGGGGGAATGGAGAATGACAGCCTATCTATCATCCTTCTTTGCTTCAGAATGAAATGTGACTTTTATGTAACTACAGTAATATATGTATGCTGTAAAAATGCCTTGCAGTCTGAAAATGCTACAAATAAATTGGGAAATGAAGACTAATGTGCAGCTGAAAGGTTCTAATTTTCAACTCTCTTAGCATGAGTCAGATTCCATGTGCCAGTGCTCCCTTGAAATAGGGTTGACAGTTCTCCAGCATGAAGCAGAAACACAATAGAATTCATCTCACACATAAATGTCTTACACCCACTACCACAAATGACACATGGAACTTGGGACCGCTTATTGGAGGAGTGAACCCAAAAGCCGTGTGACTTGACAATAATATCTTCCTCTTAATTTCATCCATACCCAATGTATTCTTCCTGAAATTTCTTTTTCAGGGGTATTTTGCATCAAACTGCCCCGTAATGTACCTTCCATTATGTTCCCATGCAGCATGCTGACAGATTTGTATACTGGGAGTGTTTAACCTTTATTCTCAGTATCCAAAGCAGGATACTGGCAGGAAGGGATATACATGTGAATAAAAAACTGATTTTTCAAGTGTTTCATCTACTGGGTACTTTATTTATAGATAAAGGATTGGGACTCAATGCTTGTAATCATTCAATTCCCAGAGAGTTTCAGGGACTCATTTTATGAATATTTGCTCCAAACCCTTGCTTTTTGTTCAAGAAGCACAAAAGTGAAGTTAATTGGGGGGCAGGGGGGAGGAAAGGGTTTGATTTCTTCTGTCACCTCCCAGTCAGCCACATATCCATTAGCACCATTGGTAGATTCACTAAGCCTTCTATTTCTGATTGGATATTTAGAGCTTGTAGAATCCACTTTCTTCTTTTATTTTGTGAGAATGGGGATTACAATTACAATTTCCTTCTCTCTGATTCCTCAAAGAGGACTAACAGCACTTCTCTCTGCAATCCCTGCACTTATTTTTGTCCAGCTGGAAATCCATTTAGAGCACCTGAGTCCCCAATTACAGTCTCTCTATCTTTCTCTGGCTTCAATTCCCTCTAAACAATATTAGTTTCACCTTTCCCAGTGTGACAGCAATGCTTTTACACAGAGCAGATGGAAGTAAAATAGAAGCTGAATGAACACATTTAATTTTGTGGTTTGTTAGGATTAAATCTTTGTCCCTAAAGCAGATTTAATAAAGCTTATATCATAACCTAAAACAAAGCAAGCTACAAAAGATTAAAAATATAAAGATAAAAAATGCTATCACTAGCATTGTCTCTCCACCCTCAATACCTCAATTTTAAGAAGAGTCATCATTAAGTAAGTTAAATATTTCCTTCATTTTGGGAGGATTCTGATTTATTAGTTACAGCTCTTAATAAGCCACCCCCAAATTGTGCATGTTTTAGCCTTCCCATTTTACTGAAGAATATTATACCATTTTTATTTTTAAATATTTTCAAGGCCTACCACTGACCCATTTATTTTGAATGATGATTGGTGAATTAAAATTGGGCTTTATTACTTCAAGTGTGGGCTTTGGAATCTGAAAGATTTTATCTTCTCCATTTAAACACTTGAATGACCTTCAGCGAGCTGATTAATGCCTTTGAACTTTAGTTTCCTCCTCTATAAATGAGCTGTTAGGATTAAGTGTAATAATATTTGTGAGAGCCCTGAGTAGGGTGCCTGACACATGACAGGAAATCTGTAAAGGTTCACCTTCCTCTTCCTTTGAAGGAGTTCTGATGGGATTGAAACAATTGATTTTGCAGCATTTTAGAAAATTAATTTTTACAAATGTCTATAAAGATCTTTATAAAATTAAAGCACAAAAGTAAGGAAAATCCATTAATTGGAGTTTGAATACTTAAAAAAAAATGATTAGAACTTCAAACTCTCAGAATGTATTTCCTGATATTTTTCCAACAAGATTTATTTTTCAAAGTTAATTTGTGATGACTGATATCAATACTGTACAATTTGTCAGAAATCTTTTAATCAATATGCAACCTTTCTCATAACGAATTCATACATCAAAGACTTAGATAATTAAGGAAATAGTTTTAGCTGGTTTTACACAAACTAACATACTTCACCCTGAGAAATGTTTTCAGAGGATGGGAAGGGGAGATTGGTCTGATCTCCATTATTTTCATAAGTCAGGCTAGAGAGAAAAGTCCTTTTATTGTCTAATACTTCCATTGAGAAGTAAAGGAGATGATTTTCAGAAATACCAAATAAAAGCTGTGCTGTCCAGTGAACAGTAGGTTTACAACCTATAGGAATTATGTACGAACCCCCCCCCCCAACATACCGTGCACAAAATGGAGTCCTAAACCCTTAGGACTCACCTCACTTCACTTCCTGATTCTTCTTCCCGTCTTCATTTTGCGGGCTTATTTTCGAGGGCTTTGCCATGAGCATGTGCCAAAGCACAAAGAGAGGAGGGACAGTAAGTCTGTGTGTCACCTCAGGGAATGTACATTTGTTCCAATCAGACTACTTTTTGCCTTGCATGGGCATAGGCAAGATTGGGATACGCCTGTAACCTCTGTAGTACTCAGCCAATGAGGAACCAGGGGAGGGACTTGCATGTAGGAAATAAATACTCTGCTGTAACTTCCCCCAGTGTGCCTATGCATCAGACACCCATTCTTGCAAGAAGTTGATTAAAGCCTCACTTCACTGTGCTCCGAGTCTCCCCATTCCTCCTTTGGGTCCATGAGCTTATTTCCCAACATTCCTTTATTGAACAAGAAGTATCCATGACTTTCATACAAAATGGGACCTGTTTTGAAACAGAACTGAGTGGATTTAAAAATTCTCATCAATTTTTTTTAAGCGAAGCTCAGTTTTATTTTCTGCAGTAACATTTAAGTTCCAAACAAAACAAGTGGACCCTGAGTGCCCAAGGGCCAGTACAGGCTGAAGATCGGGCCCCATAATAAAGCGGCAGCCACTACAGGAATCATTGCCCTCAGAAGGATGCACTGCCTAGGAAGGGACACAAGGTTAGACCTTAGCTCCCTTTCTGGAGCCCAGGGTTAGCAGAAATGGCTGGCCTAAGCTCTATATTGTCCATATCACTAGGGAAATCTGGTGGAGAAAGTGGACAATGGAAAATCAGAGGAGGCAAGAACCAGCTCTCCACTGGACTTTCGGGATCCTGCCGCTCCCTGTGCGCCGTTTCTGAACAGCTTCTCTGTGGGGTTGGGCATCTGGGACCAGGGACCCACACGCGATCTGTGCCCCCAAGAGGGATGTGGAGAGCAGGCAGAGGACAAATACGTATTTAGCTTTCTGGTCTTCGGGCCGTGGGGAGGCGTCTCCGCCCGGCCAGGGGGCGCTCTGTGCTCCCGGGACACGAGGACAGCCGGCTGCAGCATGTGTTGGCACAGCCCTGGCTGTCCTAGCCGTCGTTGGCCTCAAATCAATTTTTATTTATTTTTTTAACTGATGTTTGCTGTTGGAAGCCCAATTTAAAGTATGTTAAGTAAAAAGTGAAATTTATTGGGAGATATTGGGGTGGCTACTCATGAAAAAAGCAATCCATGTGGATAAGACAGATGCCACTGAGCCTTAGGATGTGATAGCTGGAAACTGGGGCTAGAACATAATCAAGCCTTCATTTCTGCTCCATCTCTGAGTCCCTTTGCTCGCTTCCTTTTGTCTTGCCATGGATTAGGCTTTCTCCACGTGGCATAAAACACGAGCTGGTGGCTCCTGAAGTTCTATCTTACTGTTTCATCCAGCAGAGAAAGAATAACACTACTCTGATCACCTAATGACCAAAAACCCTAGGAAAGGCGGTGACTGGCCCAACTCAGGTCAGACGCCTACTTCTGGACCAATCATATGTGGACAGGGAGTGGGGTCTGGTCAAAACATGGCAGACCCAGGGAAACCATGTTAGTAGGGTGGGGAGCAGGTGGGTGGTAGAAAAGAACAATGAGTGCCTTCATGATTGGGCTCTGCTGTCTTTCCAGAGCCACCTCCCCTGTCCTTCCTGCACTTTTACCTCTGTGAATGGCACTAACGTCTTTCATCCATGGGCTTTTGCTCATATTGATTTTTCTGCCTGAAATACTATTTTCTTTCTTTTCTGCTTTTTATTCCTTCTTCCCCTTTTATTTGCAACTTATACTGTCCACAGGAAAATCATCCCTGGCCCTCAAGTCCAGGTTTCAACCTTACCTGTGCCAGGGGATACAAGTATAGCCTAAATTTCTCACACTAAGGCAAATACTGTATCGTATTAACCCCAACCCTAAGTAGGCTGTAAAACCATAAGGGCAGAGAACTCACGTATCTTGTTGGTTGCTATGTCAATAGCACTTGGCCCAACATCTGGCCATGAGTATTTGTTCAATAAACACTTGTTGAATAAGTGAAGGCATAAACAAAGGAGCAGGGATGAGAATATTTTAAGAGCTGTGGTAGCCAGGAGAAGGCAGTAGTAATGGTAAACTATATATCTTGAGAGTTTCTTGAAAAATCACTAGAGCCAATTTAGAACACTTGCTCTATGTATGCCATACATTATTTCACTTAATCTCTATGGGTTGGGTTTTAGAATTCCCACTTTACCTCTGAGAGTTTAAGTAACCTGACAATGTTTCCATTCTAAGTACACACAGTACCTGGGCTTAAAACTCAGTATCTGACTCCAATTCCCGTGCTCTTAACTATTGCCCTGCATCAGTTCCTTTGTTAGCAGCTTCCATATGAGAGAATGGCATACTTAGATCTTCCAGACTTCAAAGGCTATATGACACTCATTTTTTAGGAAGGAAGGAAATGTTCCCAATGACATTAATCCATTGGCCCGTATTCTATAGCAATTGAACAAGTTGACAAATTCTTACTCTTCCTGGTAGTGCATGAAAATGTGAAAAATAAAATTGGCAATCATAGTTTAATCACGAGGGAGAAAAAGAAAAGTTATTAACTGATTAGTCATTTGCTGAAGCTTGTTGAGATTCAATAAGTGTAAATTATGTAGAATAAAAAAATCTGCTGGATCTGATGATTATTTTCATTCTCTGGTTTTATAATGGCACAAGTGAAATTTCGTAGGAATGTAATGAGTTATCAGTATCAAATGGTTCTTAATTTAGAAACAATACCATAATTACCTAGGGTTTTTTTTTTATTTTTTTCTATTCTGAGTTTATGTTTACAAGTGACTAGCTCCAGATGATACCTAATTATCAAAAATTCTTCCAATTCTACCTTTGATTTATTTTGATGGCAAATTTGTCTTTAGTAACTTCCCTAGAAGACAAGTTTCTCATATTTTTCTCTGTTCTGTCTATATTACAGAATCCAAAACAGATGTGTGACAAGTGACAACTTAGCCCATCATTCAGATGGTCTTTTCTTTTTGGTGCTCAGTCAATCCAGCTGTAGAATAAAATAGACTCATGATCCTGTCATTCACAGTGACATGCCATTATATAAATATGAAGGCTAAAGATGGGCATGTGGAACTGACTTCCATTTATGTATTAATATTTTTAACTGTGATCATTTCCTGAGCTCGTAATTATAAACCACAGTTGGATTTTTTAGTGTAATTTACTAGAGCCATAATTCTTGATGAAATTACCATAAGCACACCAGCCTCTTTGGTTAGTCAGAATGTGTGCTCATGCCAATGCTAAAGCATGTGAAAAAGTCACATTTATATATATCTTTGTTCTTGTTATGTCTCACCTATAAATTCATAAACTTTAAGAGAAAAAGATTCATCCATTCTATTTCTTTTACACTGTGTTTCACTGTGCCTCCCAGCAGGGCTTTAGCACCTGGACATGTGATAACAGTGAGTAACTGACATTTCTCTCTTTGGGGTGTAGCTGCCTTTGGAAGAATAATGTGGGAGCTTCAATGTCATGCTCTAATCCATACGTTACTCCATATGCCTCCAGAGGCTGTTGGTTGCTTAGGACATATTCCATATGACATGGCAGTAATTTTTTTCATTTCTGTTTTTTTTTTTTTACCTCCTGCAACCAGTCTGATTAGCTTTGCCTTTAACATATATCCCAAAACACTCCACTTCTCTCCATCCCTACTGTTATTAGCCCAGACCAAGTCATCTTTTTAGGTTTTTAGCCTTTTGAGCTGCATTCCATGCTTCTAGTGTTGCCTCTCATCCCTTCCCACTTCCACCCCCACCTTTTTTTTCCACATAGCAGAACAAGGATGTAAATCAGATCCTGTAAGCTCACTGAGCATCAGACACCTCAAGATTATTCCACCTTGGAGCCTTGTACTTGTTACTCCTTCTGTCCAAAAAAATTTTGAAAATTCTTCACCCTTTGATGGCTGACTCATATTGCCATTGGGGTCTAGCTCAAAAGTCATTTCTTGGAGAATCCTGAAATCTTTTTTTTTCTTGCAATTCTTCTTCCATCTTTGCTTTTAATAAATATATGTGGCATTCACTAAATGGTCATATTTCATACATAGAATAATGACTCTCCAGAGAACTTTATCTTTCAGTACTTTAGAAAACAAAAGCAACTTTAGAAATGTTTTTTTTTCCTAGTTGTAAAATTAGTTCATGCTTATTAAGGAAATTTGAAAAACATAGACAGTAAAGGAAGATAACTAAAACCACCCATAACTCCACCTACCAGAGGTAAGTATTATTAATACTCTGCTGGTTTCTCTCTCCTTCTATGATCATGCATATCATACACTATCCTTTCTGTTTCAGATGTGTATCTTGTTATAATCTTCCCTGATAATCTAGATGGTGTTCACCTCAATATATCTCATTAGAGCTTTATTTTAAACCCAACTAGGTCCAACTGTGTATTAATGTAAACTTTCTACCACATTGTAGACATGTTCTTTCTCACCTGTTCCCCATATCACTCACAGTCCTATCCTGTGACTTTTAAGTTGGAACTTAAGTTGGAACTCTCCCTTCAAATTTTTATCCTCTTTTCCACCAACCTAAATCATACATTCACTCTTTATTAATTTATTTTTACAAATGTTTATTGATGACCTACAATGTGGCAGGTACTGTTCTTGGGGCTGAAGACACAGCAGTGAATATAACAAAGTCCCTCCTCTCATGGATTTATTTTGGGCAAATACATGGACAAATACATAGAATGTGAGATGGTGAAAGCCTGGTAAGTAGGTAAGAGTCATGGCAGTGAGTGAGTTGTTATTTTTAAATAGTATGGTCAGGGAGATTTAAGGAAAGACCCAAAGGAGGTCAAGAGTGAACAATGGGATATCTGGAGGAATTTCTATGGCAGAAGGAACAGCAAGAAAAAGGCACTGACACTGGAGTGTGCTTGGAGGTTCCCAGGAATAAGAAAGAGGTCAGCATGACTTGAACCTATCCAGTGAGTAAGGAATAGAAGGAGACAGGTCAGCAAGATCAGGTGGCATCACGGTAAGGACTTTGGGCATACCTCTGCTGTGAGTGAGATGAGACATCAGTGGGGGCTTTTGAACAGAGGAATTCCATGATCCTGTGGATATTTAGTGAGTTCCTCTGGTTGCTGTGTGGAGAATGGGTTGGAGGGAGCCAGGAGTGGGAACAGATGGCTGCTCAGGAGGTCACAGAAGAAATACCGGCAGAGGATGATTTTGTTTGTGAGAAATGGTCAGAATATGGATGTGTTATGAATATAGAGCCAACAAGACCTGGCTTTGGAAGTGGGAATTGAGAGAGGAGAGGAGTCCAGGGTGACTGCAGGGTTTTGGGCCTATGCAACTTGAAGAATGTATTTACCAAGATGAGTGAGATTGGAGGCACCTGGGTGACTCAGTCAGTTAAGCTTCCGATTTTGGCTCACAGTTTGTGCTCCGTGTTGGGCTCTGTGCTGATAGCTCAGAGCCTGCAGCCTGTTTCTGATTCTGTGTCTCCCTCTCTCTGCCCCTCTGTCTCTGTTTCTCTCTCTCTCTTTCAAAAATAAATAAAAACATTTAAAAGAAAAGATGAGGGAGATTGGGCAGGAGCAGGGGTTGGTAGGGTGGTGGGTACTGGACTGTATTAACAGTTCAGTGTTGGGGCACCTGTGTGGCTTTGTCTGTTAAGCATCTGACTCTTGATTTTGGCTCAGATTATGATCTCATGGTCATGAGATTGAGACCTGCATTGGGCTATGTGCTAGGTATGGAGCCTGCTTAAGATTCTCTTTCCCTCTCTATTTGCCACTTCCCTGCTTGTGCATGTTCTCTCTCTCTCTGTCTCTCAAAAAAAAAAAAAAAAAAAAGGAAAGAAATAAAAAGAGTTCAGTGTTGAATGAACTCAAATGGAAAGAAATGTCATGGATGTAGGTGGATGTTTGAGTCTGGATTTCTCTAGGGAATTGAGGTATGGAAATATGAATGTGGAATTGCTATACTATATCATATTTGAAGTCACAGGACTGGATGAGATTACCAAGGAGTGGTTTAGATAGAGGAGAAAAGAGAAAAAGGATGAACTAGATGGGGAGGAGAAGGAAGAGAAGCTGTCCATGGGCTTAAAATTTTTAAAAACTCAGGTTAAGTCTTAAGTTCTTTTCAAAACTTCTCTCATTATCTAGGCTAAATTTATCTTTATATTTCCTGTTTCTACATCACTTGAAACTATATGATGGAATTTAGCATTCAGTTACACCCTACAGTATTCCATAGTATTCTAAGAATATTCGTTGGGTGGCTACTATTTATGGTGTCAGGTGCAATACTAGGCACTGGCAGCACAATGGTGAAGCAGATAGACATGGAGCTTCTCTAGGGGAGTTTTTGTCCCTGGGGGATAACTATGTAGTGAAATAGTATATAGTCTATCCATAGAGTATATAGTGATGTGCTATGTACATGTAGCATATAGTGACATAGTATTATTGACTACTAAATATTACGTCTATATTCTCTCCTTCCTCTTTTTTGGTATTTCTTCAGTGGTGTTAACTCTGGAGAATGGAAATTAAGCAGTGATAAATATATCATTCCTTTGATTACTCAAGGAAATATTTTTAAAAAATATATAAGTGTTTTGAAATTTGATCTAAACATTGTTTATTTAATCAGTTCATAGCATGTGTTTTGTTGTAGTATCAAGTAACATCTGTTAAAAAATGATTCTCTATTTTTCTCCAATTGGTATTCTCCAGCGCCATTTCAGCTTGGCTAATTCTGAATAATTTCCAGTATATTTCTCTATACAAATAGCACTGTACCTTCTCTATGGAAAGAGCCAACCTGGTTAAACCACCATAAAAGCTGTCCTTGATTTCTTGTCCCTTCAGTCTCCCCCTCCTCTCTCTTAACTGTGATCTCAGGCTGACCTTCCCTTTCCCCATTCCCAGCCCAATTCCTGGCTCTCCACTTCACACAAATAGCCAGGCAGAGGGATAAATGCCAGCTGCAGAGGAGAGGGTAATAAAGACTATCCCAGGCAACATGAATCTTAATTTCCTAGGGTGGGTCCTTAGGAATCTGAATTTAACAAAGACCTCTAAGGTGTTTCTGGCACAAATTAATGTATGAGAACTCCTGATGAGTTTAGTTTGGCAAGATGGATGTACTGGGTGGCCCAGGCATTACTCTGTGAAGAATACGTTAGGCTGACTTCACTACAGGTTGGATAGGCTTCTTTGGGCTGACCTACTGAGCTTTGGGCCGCTCCAGGTGGTACCTCACTTGCCTCACCCTAGTCCTGGTCTGCTTAGAATGTTCTTCCAGAGAAGGTAGGATCAAACACTGGTTAAGAGTATGGAATCATTGGCACCACCACTTCTTAGCTATATAATCTTGGGCAAGTTATTTACACACTCTGAACCCTGGTTTCTCCCTCTGGAAAATGAGTAATAATCACACCAACTTTGTAGACCTTGCTGTGAGGAAGAAATGGAATAAATCGTGTCAGGGGCTTGGAACAGTGCCCACTGCAGAGCAGGGGCACAGGAACCACTGACCATCACATTGCTCATCCTGTGGACCATTTCTTTTTCCTCTATGGAAAAGCTTGGCCTGACTCTCAAATGACAAATTCACAAGTTTTCAGAACATGACATATTCAAAACTTGGGGATGTCCAAGCTGAATGGTTTTGGCTTTGCCATTGTTTGGAGGAGTTTATCAGCCCCCAGAGGCCACAGTTATTCTAATGCTAATTTAAAGAAGAAAGCCCTAAGCAACACACCAACCCTAGTTGCCTGTGATTCTGTGATTGCTTTTACATTACTTGGCATCTTTCTTTAGAGCATTAAGCATTTTGTTGATATTGTCAACAACTTAATAAACAGCCTTCACAAAGTTGCTTTGAGAAAGATGTCCTATTAAAATGAGATTGTTTAAAACAAAACCTCTTTTCAAATAGGGTGAAACATAAAAACTTAAAAAAAATAAACCAGAGAAAGAGAGCAAAATCAAAGGAAATTTATTTGTGGGTATAGGATCAGCGAGAGAAAAATGGAGAGTTTCAACCCAGTTTCTTTGTCATTCGATTGTCACGGGTGGAAAGATCAGAAGGAAATTGCCCATCATTTTAGAAAGCCCATAGAAGGGAAATGTGGGTTTCTTGTTTCTTTTTGTTACAGTCTACAGTGATTCTTTATTTTATATTCCCACAGGCCACCCCTAGGGTCTGCATATGCCTTATTTCACTGGAGACCATCTCCCCAGACTCTCCCTGTCTCACACTGTCCAAGCCCACTGGAGATCTTACTGATGTACTCTGTGTATGTCACTCTCCCACTCCAGAATCTTACCTGAAGGGCATTCTGTCTGAATTCTGATCTCTGTATCTCTGCCCACACTGCCTCCTCTTTCTGCTCCAGGCTATTTCTTATCTTGAATGAATTCTAATATGTGTTGTTATTTTTCTTTCTATTGAAGCACCTTCAGAGAAGAAAGATGGGCTCAGGCTTCTTTGTATTCCTAGTGTCCTAGATACTCAATAAACATTTGTTGATGGTAATGATAATGATGTTGACTAAAAATTGGATTGATTCTCAAGGCTCCCCTTGTGATTAGATTCTGAATTAATTTCAGGTCTATTACAGCAATGAATAAAGCCTAAATTGCTCCCTACTTTGGGGAGCAGGGCTGTTATCAGGGAGAGTAACTCCCAAAGAAGTTCTAAGTAAGGCTCTCCCTTTCCCTGATGCTAGCTGGTACCATTGCCAAGATTTTGAGAAAAAGCTTGGGCAGTACCAGGAACTTGCTAACAAGTTACTACTCACTACCATATGCTTCTAGCAGATGATTAAACATTAGATATATTTTTAAAGATCTCCCAAGAATTCCAAATTTCTTTCTTTCCCTCAGCTACAGAAGGACACTGGGTTTAACTTGCCGCTTTCCTTCACTGCTCCCTGATTCATAAGGCTAAATTTAAGAAGGGAGCTGGCAGGGACTGATTTCTACAAGTCATCAAGAACATGTTATTAAAAGTTAATGTATTTCCCTACCCAGGTTTGGGACTAATGTAGCAATAAATTGAATGAAGATAGCTCAGACTGTTTACATAATGAGAAACCAGCTAATGTGGAACTAGAGAACCTTCTGGTTTTCTAGGGAAAAGGGCAAGGGTTCAATGTTTGTTTCCAAAGCATCATAGTAGCACAAGAATCCAAGAGAAAATCTTGCCTTTTCAGTCAAGCTATCCCAAGTCATGTCTCTCTTGCTTATAGTCTTACTGCTCTTTCTGGGTCTTGGGCCCAGTGTGGTCATGTTCAAGCTGACATTCCTGGGTACCTATGGAAGTTTGTGTTCACCACCTCTCCCTTCATGGGAGAGGAAGTTCCTGATCTTGCATTAGGTGAAGAGTGTATTCTTTCACCCACTAAGTCTCACTTTCTTCTTTTTGGAAATTTGTAAGAATTAAATAAAGTTCTAGCTGGAGAATTCTTTCAAGTGCCTGGTGCATATTCACAGTAAATAGTAGCTATTTTTGCTAATACTACTGAAGAATTTTAGTTAATTCCTCTCCTTCTGAATTGGTGAGAACAAATTCAAGATTCTTTCTGTATTTTCTCCTTCCTTCTTTTCATCTTTCTATTTCTTCTTCTTCCACTTCTTCTCCTCTTTAAGCCTTTATAATTCTATTGGGCTTCCTACACATGTAGGACATGTTGCAGGATTTTTATTGTAGTTGTTGAATGTAAAAAAATAATAAATGATGATGCTGCAAGATATAATAGGCTGGGCTAAAATTTCATTTCAAGGGACTTAGGGCAACCGTTACATAGATACTCCTACTGCAAGAAGAAAGAAAATGGACTTCCTCTTTCTGGACCTCAAACTGCCCTGCTGTAAAACAAAAGACTGAGCAAGATGGCATGTGCCAAAGCTTCCATGTGTCAGTATTTGCCTCTCACTAGAAACGGGGCAGATGTAGTGATAAATTGTCCTCAGCTAGCTCTATCTGACTGAGAAACTACTTCATGGAGTTTTCAAGTAAGGCTGGGTCTTGAGGAATAGGTGTGACCAGTACTCAGTGCTAAACTGGTGGTGGGCACATTGCAGAGAGCATGTGGCGGGCCAGCTCATCAGTAGGCTATTGATCTGGGGTCTGAAGAGCCTGGAGCCTCACAGGGGTGGACACATAGGATGCACTGAAGCCGGTGACATGCTGAGCAGGAACAAGGAATTCTTGGGAGTCAACTGAAAGGAGGTCATGGAATACCGATTGTTAATTTGTCCATGGAGAAGCCAGTGGGTTAAACCAGTTGTTGACGAAGCGCTAAATAATCTCAGAGATCGTTTAAGAGGGAACATGGAAGAACATGCATGCTTTTAGTCATGCAGGGAAGGTCTGCATCCTGGCCAAATGCATATTAACTTTGTAAATGGGGAGGCTCTTTAGCATCTCTGGCCTTAGTTTTCTGATCTGTAAAATAGGAACCTGGATATGGGCTTTTCAGGGCTGTTGTGATGGTTAGGGGCAGTATGTGTTTGCCAATGTCTTCAGAAAGTGGAGTGATTATTAGTGACTCCTTCAATTTTTCAGGTAAAAAAAACAATAGTAAGGATGGCAAATGACTGAACTATTCGTTTCTGAGCTACATCAGTGCTTCTCCAGCTGTAAAGTGCACAAAAATCTCCTTGGGAGCTTGTTATAAAAGGGATAATCTGGCTTAGTAGAGTGGGGCCCAAGATTCTGCATCTTTAACAAGCTCCCAAGTGAGGCCTATGCTGCTAGTCTTGGACCAAATTTTGGGGAACAACAACCTACACAACATAACCTCCTACGGTTGTTGAGAGATGTAAAAGAAGTGGTAATAAAGTGTCTAGCAAAGAGTCTGACACAAGGTCGGCCTCCAAAAATTGTAGCTGGTATTATCATATATTTGTTTTCCAAATTTCATGGTCTCTCCCAGATGCCCCTGAAGTGACCCTAAACGAGGTCAGACTGACAGCGTTTTGGGAGAGGCAAGAGCCTTTTGACAAAGTGTTTGTAGAGCTGTGCCCCTTTCAGTCTGAGCAGGGCAGGGAGGGGGGCTTCTGCAAAATAGGAGTTGGCAGAGACTCTCACAGGCAGGGGCTCCAGGCCTTTTCTAGCTTGTAGTTATTCAAAGAAGGGTTATTTAATGGGTCTGTCTTTAGCAGCTCAGGCTGCTAGGGGATAAGCCAGGTGTAGGCATCCAGTGCTGTTGGAGAATCCTTCCTCAAGGTGGCCTCAGAGAGACCAAGGAAGAGGAGAGCCAGCCTAAGGAAAGATGAGTTCTTCTTACTGACACTCTGCCTTGCAAGTTTATAGCCCAGAAAAGTGCAGACTATTTATATCTCTGTGAGCCCAGCAAGCACAGATTTTCAAGTTTTATGAAGACATTCCAGCACTTACAATGATATTAAAATTTAATGCTTGTGCTTTGCTTAGCTAACAGTATCTTTTAGAGGTGGAACTAGATGACAGCCCAAGCTTCTCTGATGTCTGCTTGTCTGGCATTCCATTTCAGCCCTTCTTGCACTGAGCTGTCACTGGCTGCTTGGGGCAGAGACTCATTTGATATCTGTCTCATCAGACTGAATATGGTCTTTCCTCTCTGCAGGTATGTCACAGTGCTTGGAAGTACCTTTCAAGGGCCAGCTTATGGAATGATTTCCCATCATCAATCTTCGATCCCAATGTCTTAATGGAATTCTTACTCTGCTGTTATAGCTTCCTGTTAGATTCACAGCAGGATTAGGGAAAGATTTTGTGTGTACTTCACATTAATAAGATCAGCCCCCAAGGAAATCTATGACATAAATAGGAGAGACTCACTGCTTTTCAAGGCAATTGATAAGGATTTAGGCAAAGGCACTGATTATACAAAAACAGGTTAATCCCTGACCCAAATACAAGCAAAATTATGAAATCAGTGAAACTTAAGTTCTGTGTTTTGTGCCAATAAAGCCAACTTTAAGAATTAAATTCCTGAAAATAAGACAAAAACAGAGAGGGAGGCAAACCATGAGAAACTCTTAAATATAGAGAACAAACTGAGGGTTGCTGGAGAGGAGGTGGGTGGGGGGGATGGGCTAAATGGGTGATGGGCATTAAGAAGGGCACTTGTTGGGATGAGCACTTGGGTGTTATATGTAAGTGATGAATCACTAAATTCTACTCCTGAAACCATTACTCCACTATATGTTAACTACCTTGGATTCAAATTAAAAATAAATAAATAAATAAATAAATAAATACCCCCTCTGTGGAAAAGATAAATTAAAAAATAATAAAAAAATAATTAAATTCTTTTTCATTTATTGGAATATCCTATGTCTATAGTTCTCAAAGAGTGACATGAAGACCCCTAAATCAGAATCACAGATTCTGGGCAGATTGACAACAATATATATCGCTTATCACCACCCCAGGCTGGTTCAATGTTGAACAAGCATTTTAAACAAACCCACATGATTTGAAAACAGTTGACTTATTCAAGGGCCATAGTTAGGATGGTTAAGAGGAGAGTGTGTGAGTAGGCTGTTAGCTGTAATTTATCTTTTGGAGTCTACATAAAATTTTATTTGAAAAAAATGTTTCTGTGATTCAAAGAATTAGAAGATCTCCAGTGTAGTGGCTACAGAATGTCTTTTCTCAGGTTCCAATCCTGACTGCCAGTTGTTTGCCATGTGACCTTAGGTTAGGGAGTGGCAAATGACAAGGGTCAGCCATCTTGTTTCAGTAAATAAAGTTTTATTGAAACATAGGTCCACGTGTTCATTTACTATTGTCTATGGCTATTTTCAGCTATAATGGTGGAGTATTTCTGACAAAGACTATATGGCCTGCCAAGCCTTAAACTGTACTTAACTAGCTCTTTAGGAAAAAGTTTACTGAATCTTGAATTAGGTAAGTTAAAGTCTCTCAGTTTCAGGTTTTCTCATTGATAATATGAGATTAATAGCACCTATCCTATACAGTTGTTGAAATAATTCAATGACATAGTTAATGGAAATTTCCTAGTATGACTTCTAATAATACTTTCAATAATATTGATTGCTTGCTTGCTGTGTGCTAGGCACCGATTTAAACACTTTACATGGATTTTCTTATTTGTTCTTTATTACAACTCTGTGAAGTATTATTATTCCCATTTTACAGATGAGAAAACAGAGGCAGACAGACTGAGTAATCTGTCCAAGCTTATACAAGCCACAATGGCTGAGGCAGGATTTGACCTCAGAGCCTATGTTGTTAATCAGTATGCTGAATTTCTTTTCTTTTCTTTTCTTTTCTTTTCTTTTCTTTTTTTTTCCTAAGTGAGAAAGAGAAAACACAATATGGGGAGGGGCAAAGGGAAATGAAAAGAGAGAGAATCTTCAGCAGGCTCCACATCCAGAGTGGAGCCCTACACGGGTCTCCATCTCACCACCATAAGATCGTGACCTGAGCCAAAATCAAGAGTCTGGTGCTTAACCAACTGAGCCACCCAGGTGCCCTGGAATTTCTTCCAGTAAGGTTTCCTCCCCCTTTTGAAGTTGGCACTGCCTGTACCTCTGCTCACGAAACTTAAAATAAGCTCTCTGAACATGAGAAAATTGTGAAGTGGGAAAGGGATTGTGGATTTCACCCAACAGAAACTTACCATTTTAAGGTTAAGGACACTAAGACCCTGTGTTCAAAGCCCTGTTGGCAGATATGTGCAAAACCAGGACTTATGCAGGGGAGCCCTTGCTCACCAATCAGCTAACAGCATTGAACTCTGTATAGGAGGGCACAAATGGTTCTTTGGGGAGATGAGTAAGAACTAAACACGTAGTCCTTACTGCCCTCAAAGTTTGTGACTCTTTCAGAAATGTACATAGGCAGTGCACAGGCTGAGTCTTCAATGCTTGTTAAAACCCTGACTATCTTCTAAGGGGGCCATATTGTGTGTATCACATCTCTGCCCTACCCCACCCCCAAGGATTCAGAGTTTTCAGGAGTATATATCAGTATGACGATACTGGTTATTAAAATATCGAAATATTTCTGTATCCATTGGAAATCATGGTTTCCCTGAGCCTGCTAGTGCCCTGACTGAACCCCCTTGCCCCCTCAACTTCTCACAATCCAACAGTTAAAGACTTAGCCCCTGGCAGTCTCTGACTGTTCAGTGCAAGTGCAGAGCTCATTGCTAAATTCAGTAATTCATATGTCACCGCAGCCTGGCATTATTCACCCCTTTGGTACAATAGGATAAGCTTAACCCATCATATTCTCTTTCTCAAGAATTTGCACCTAGAAGACAGGACAGTGGGACCTTTCACCTGAGGTCTGAACTTTAAGAAGATTGTGGAGAGGGTTGTGTCCACGGTGGGCTCTGAGCAAGACTGAGATGTGAAGAAACTGAGACTTCCTGACCTGCAAATGCTGGAGGGGAAACAGTGGAGGTGGGGCTCATATAGACACAAACAGTGACACCACGAAGGAGGGCAGATGGCCCAGTACAGGGACGGGGGAGCACTTGGTCCTGAGATCCACTTCAATCACTGAATATTTTTGGTTGCATTAGACTCTTCATGGGTGCCTAAACAAAACTCCTTTTTTCTGAAGGAAACTGTTCTTGCAATAAAAGAATCAGATAAATCAGTATGGTTTCAAGGCAAAAGTCATTCATTCCACTTAATCTTTTTTGATTCTTTTAAAGTTTATTTATTTATTTTTAAGTAATCTCTACACCCAACATGGGGCTTTAACTCATAACCCTGGGATCAAGAGTCATGTGCTCTTTCTACTGAGTCAGCCAGCCCCTCCCCATTTATACTAAACTACAACAAGAGACCTACTTAAATTGTAAAATCTTTTGTATCTAGCAATGCACTGTAGATATCTTTGATGGCATCTGTGTGACGGGCTTGAATACTATGACAAGATAGACCCTTGCTGTGGTGAGGTTAGACAAGGTTAGCAGCTGATGCTTAGAAGCCTGCAGAATGCTCTCCTCTCTCATTATTGGCCTTGATTCAGGGCTGCTGCCCATTGGTATGAATTATCACTTCTAATAACCAAATGGCCACTGAAATGGTAATGAGAATATTATGGTTTTCCAAATGAAAAGCCTCAATCTAATACATTTTCCTTTGAGAACACTAATTTGAAAATAAAATCATAGTCAATTTAAGCTGAGTTAAATACAAGGAACAATGGAAAATAACCAGCAAATGCCACTTATACCACTGCTTTAATATGGGGGCACATATACATCTATAACGTTCATCTATAGTTTCTTCCTGGGGAACTAAGGACAGTTGGTGAAAGATCTGTCACAGCTGAATCTTTACAAATGATTATAAAATGCACTAGGAGAACCAAAGACTGAAAGAGATGAGAAAATTTAAGTAGGAATGTTGATAATAGGCAAAACTATCCCAGGGGCTAGGCCACAAGTGGAATATCAAGCTGATGTGACAATACTTAGGAGAGAAAAACCCCTTACCTGAGATTCAAAGCCCAATATACATCTTTACTCTCTGCCCTCTTTCCTCCACACTCTGTGCCTTCACTTCATGGACAGCCCTGGAGTCACCTGTCTCTGTCTCTGCTTTCCTTCTATTCAGGAAGCCTAAATCTTATGGAAATTTGTCCAGTCTTACAATTCCCATACCCCCACCCTTTCCAAATTCCTATTCAGACTCTGAATTGTCATTGCATTTTGCATGACCTCTTGCACCACGACATTTAAAACATTTAAAACCTTGGCTTCCAATATTTGAGGAATATGTTCTTTTATTATTAGACTATAAGCTACCAAGAACTTTTGCACATATTCCTTCCTGTATACTTGAAATAAACTTGTCCTACCCTCCCCTGCCCTCACCATAGCTAATTAACTTTTATTTATTTTTAGATGGCTGTATTAACGACACTTTTCTGTGTTGATTCTTATCATCAAGAACACTTGGCAGATGCTGCTTTAGGTCCCTGGAGACTCCAATTCACTTGGTCTGGAGCAAGGCCTCGGCAGACTTTGAGAACAGATAATATTTCCATGCCCAGTTTCTGTTTTAGTTTCATGTCTCTTGAATGAAGCCTTACCCTTTTTTCATAATATGTGGCTTTTAAAATCCAGACTGATGAGAATATCTGACTTCTGGGTGAGAAAGAGCACTCATAGCAACAACCTTTTCTCACTGCGGACCTTGATTACACCTGTTCTACCCAATATTCCCTTCCTGTTTCTACAAATGATACTGTTAGGTGTCCCCTTCATTGGCAGAGTCTGTTATAGCTAAGATATTATCAACCTCCATATTATGCACTCAGGGAACCCTGGGGTAACAAACCAGACAGCGTTTTTGGCAAAAGAATTTGGCCATAGAGTATTTCCCAAGAAACAGGCACCAACCATTAGGCTGGGCTAAATCGGATGCAGAGAGACAGCCTTTCAGAGGGATTTCAAAGGCTCCTATAGTCACTTTCCAAGTCTCCCACCATTTCCACCCCCCTCAGGTAACTGGACACACGTGGGTGACAAGAGATGGAGAAGCACACTGAGGCAGGCTTGC
The DNA here is from genome assembly GCF_023721935.1 of Panthera uncia. Taxonomy (NCBI): domain Eukaryota; kingdom Metazoa; phylum Chordata; class Mammalia; order Carnivora; family Felidae; genus Panthera; species Panthera uncia. The sequence continues at coordinate 43,534 of NW_026059481.1, forward strand.
AGACCTCAAGGTTTGTCTTGGGGGCACCTGATCCCATCTTTCCGTTTACAGTATTCATGTTTTCTGCTCTTCAGTGTCTCCTCATAAACACTGAACCCAGAAATGTATTTCAAAATTTTGAGAAACCAAATTACAAAAGTCTCTTTAAAATATTTTGGTAAAACTTACTTTATTTCCATTTAGATCATATTATTGAGTTTCCTAAGAATTTGCTTTTGTTTTTCAGAAGAAAATTTAGACTATAACCTAAAGATTATTAACTTTACCCATATATAGTGATGGAAATTTATGTGTATGATCACCTTGTGGGACATTTACCTGAATGTAAATATTCCCTCATGAATCACCACTATCTTTGATATAAGAACTTATTACAGATAAGGAACTCCACACGTTTGTTTCTTCCAAGCCTCTTTAAAGCTGAGCAGCTTTGTCCTCAGTGTGGCATTTCTTTGCATCGAATCTTGTGGCTCTCACCTTTGCTGCTCCATTAAAGTGCCATTTAGGTTTCATTCCACTTGGGGGCAGTATTGTGCTCCTGATCGCAGCTGTCTTCTTGTTTTTGTAACTTGAAAATGTTAATTTGGGAATCTCAGTGGAAATATCCATTTAGTAACAAAATTGGAAGATGCAGGGTCATTTAGCCCTGCCTATTGCCAGCTGCGAGCTCCCTCTGTAGCAGACTTGGTGGCCAACTCATTCTAACTCCTTTGTCTTGGCATCTTCTTTTAATATCACTACCTTCTGAACCTTTTTATCTTTCTGAATGCTTTAGAGATATGACTTGCAGTGACAGCTTAGCATCAACAATCATGACAGAGGCTTAGCCAAAAGAGGGCCTAGAAAATGATATTTTACTTCCAGCTGTTTCTTGTTGCTATTAGCAAAATCCATTGGATTTTTCTTTTAGGAGAAAGATTACAATTGATTGAGGTAAAAGAAGACATAAAAACAGTGATTTTCATCCTTGGCTGCACATTAGGATAACCTAGGGAGGTTATATAAATTCCTGAGGCCCAGGCTGTAACCTAGAACAGAGATGAAAATGTCTAGGGGAGGAAAGGAGTTTAGAAATAAGCATTTTTTAAAAGCTCTCCAGGGGCGCCTGGGAGGCTCAGTCGGTTAAGCGGCCGACTTCAGCTCAGGTCATGATCTCGCGGTCCGTGAGTTCGAGCCCCGCGTCAGGCTTTGTGCTGCCAGCTCAGAGCCTGGAGCCTGTTTCAGATTCTATGTCTCCCTCTCTCTGACCCTCCCCTGTTCATGCTCTGTCTCTCCCTGTCTCAAAAATAAATAAAACGTTAAAAAAAAAAATTTAAAAAAAAAAAAAAAAAAAAAAAGCTCTCCAGGCAGGTTCAATGGGTAGCCAGATTGAGAACCACTTACCTAAGGAAAATTTGGAGGGCTAGAGCTAACTGTAAATATAGAAGAGTTCTAGAATTAAAACACGCTAAAAATGAGCCAGAAATCAGAAAAGCTGGTTTCTAGTTCCTCTTATTTTGTTGATTATTCATATGTCTTTGGACAAGTCACATCATTACCTTGGGCTGTTCTGTAAATGGTGTAAGGACTGAAGGTCATGGGATGTGACAATCATTTTAAAACAGACTATGTTTCACAGATTTTTGTTATTGTAATAATTTTTGGAACAATATCACTCCGTTTTATTGTATTTATGGGGCTTAAACAGTGCTCTATTCCCTCTTTCTGGATTTGACCTCTTCAGTGTGTTCTGAGCTTCATGCTGATGTCATGGAAGCAGAATTTTCTAGATGGGTGCTGGGCAGGAATTTGTATTTTAAAAAACAAACTGTGGGACTTCCAATTCTGGACAAATGGAGTACATGAATCTGTCTCTGACCTTCTAAGTAGAGCTAAAAACTGTAGACATTACATGTAAAGCAAATAGGATGTCCCTGAATGGTGAAGAGAAGCTGGACTTAGGAATCCTAGGATTCCAGAAATGTCATGACACTGAATTTTTTGTTTCTTTTTTCTTCCTGTATACTCCAGACTGGCTACTGGAGAAGCCTGCAACCCAGAATTTCAATGGGCACAAACAAATGAAGTCCCAAGGAAAGCCTTCTCTCTCTTACCAAAAGACTGGGAAAGGTACAGCCAGGCAAGACCAAAACTTTTTCACAATAAAGGCCCTATTCCAGCAAAACATCAGGGTAGAAACCATGCCACACCTTTACCTTGTAGAAAAGGTTGAGATATTTAGTCCACCCTGGACTGGAGGTAATGAGTGCTCTCTCCTCTCCATGCTGAGGCAGTGTTCAAGGAAGCCACGTTGGAAGCCTGGATCTCTACCCCCATCCTGTGGTGGTAAGGCACCCCTCCCTGCACCCTCTATCCCAATGTTCAGTGGAGGCCACTCAAGAAGCTTGAACTTCCATTTCCATCTGATGGTAATGAGTATCTCCCTACCTCCCGGCCATGGTGGGATCAGTGGAGGCTGAGTTAGGGAGTCTGGACTTCCATCTCCTTTCAGTGGTAAAGAGGAAGAGGGTGTGTTTCTTCCACCACTGGCCCAGTTTCAGCATAGGCCAGCTAAAACAAAGAAAAATTAAGTTTAAGATCTAGAGTCTTAAAGTATCATTATCCTAAGAGCCAGAAATATCTCAGCTTGAAAGAGAGAAGAAAATCAACAGATGCCAATATGGAGATGACACAGATTTTGGAATTATCTGATAAGTATTTTATTTTATTTTTTAAATAAAGTTTATTTATTTATTTTGAGAGAGAGAGAGAGAGAGTCAGCACATGTGAGAGCATGAGCAGGGAAGAGGTAGAGAGAGAGAATTCCAAGCAAGCTCTGTAAGTGCTGGCACAGAGCCCAAGACAGTACTCCATCTCACAAACTGAGATCATGACCTGGGCCAAAATCAAGAGTTGGTCGCTTAACTGACTGAGCCACCCAATGCCCCTCTGATAAATATTTTAAAGCAAATATCTTAAAAACGTTTTAATAAGCACTTATGAGCAAACCTGAAAGAAATGAAAACAACTGTTCAGGTGATTTTTATGCACTCCAGTGTTTGAAGATCACCAGTGCAGGGAGTTTAGGCTTCTTTGAAGAGGTGAGGCAGCTGGCCAACGAAGTCTTTGTTTCTTAAACTGTAAACATTTCTGTGAGGTCCTAAGCCTCCTTAGTCTTAAATATTTCTTGAATGCTTCCAACTTATTTCTTGGCAGTATCATGTAAACCTAGACTGCATAGTGGCAAATATAATATTCAACCTCATTGGTCTTTATAGCTGAAGGTTTCGGTATCCAAGAAGCAACATCCCTTGGTGGGCTCAGGATCCAATTGTACAGGATCCCTGACTAGCTCACATATGACCTAAGCTACATCTTTTCCTAGAGATCTCTATTTCTCTTTTGTATTGACTGCAGCTCCCACACCCCTCTACCTTCAGCTTATTGCTTTATTCCAGTGTCAACTTAGGGGAGTTTGGTGGGTGATTCAGTGACAGTCATTTCCATGGCAGCTGGTGAAAAATGGGGCAAGAATGAGGGGGAGATTCGGTAGTCCTCTTTCTCCTTCCACTGCTACCACCTTTCTGGGAACTCCAACACAATATTCTTTCCTTAGCAGCTGCTCCAGTGTCACTTCCATCAAAATCCTTCACCCACTCCTACTCCAGGCCCCATCCAGCTACTTTTCTCAAAGATTCCAAACTCCTACAATAAAATGCCCAAGAACACGTGAAACTGGGTTTTCTTTTGAAATATAAGTCAGTATTATTAACCCACTTATGCACAGGTCCCATTAATAAAACTCACTTATCATCTGTTCTCCTTCATCTTTAGGATCCCATAAGAAAAGAAAGAAGGGAGTGAGTTCTACTTTAGTTTTCCACCATCGATGGTATTAAAACTGATGCCATTTAAACTGAGGTTTAGAAAAACCTGAAGAGGATCTATACTTGGCGACTGTCATAATGCCTCAAAATCTTCTTTCCAATGGGACCACTATCATTGTTCTGTTGTCTTCTCAGACACCCACAGTACCTTTTTTAAAAAAAGTTTATTTATTTATTTTGAGAGATAGAGAACCAGTGAGGGAGAGGCAGAGAGAGAGGGGGACAGAGGATCTGAAGTGGGTTCCATGCTGACAGCAGAGAGACTGATGCAGGACTCCAACTCACAAACCGTGAGATCATGACCTGAACCAACAGAGCCACCCAGGCACCCCACCCATAGTACATTTGAATGAAAAGGTTCCTTTCCGCCCTTCTAAGGGAGAAGTGGGGAGTCACCAAGGAACACTAATATTTGCTGATATCCCTAGGCCGAGTTGCTACTTAGGCACCTCATATTCTCAACAGTCAAAATTCTACTCCTGAAACCATTATTACACTATATGTTAACTAACTTTGGAGTTGAATAAAATTTAAAAACTAAAAATAAATAAAAAAATAAAAATTTCTATTAAAATTTTCATAAATGATGTTGAGAGAAAAAATAACAGCCTTCAAAATGATGACCAATTTTCCATGATTTTAACAGAAAAAGCATATATTGAACAAATAGAAAGTGGAAATAGTGTAATTTAATACTTTGGCATAAAATATATGTCAGTAAAATACATTGTAAATATTGATTTCTTAAAATTATACTCTAAAATACTTTTGAAATTGTCATTAAAGGAACATGGAAATTTTATTCTTATCCCTTAGGTGAGCTATATAAAAGCAATGGTTAATATATATTCAGTACTATGTCTTCAAATATTTTTCTGTACTAAGTTGTAAACAGAAATGTACATCTCAGATTTTTATGCATCTCTACTGATTTGAGAGGATAAATTTTTTGTTCAACATTTTCAATTATATCATTATTCCTAACATCAAAAAATTTTTTTTCCTGCCCACTCAGATTCATGTGGCTCTGTGGGGATGGTGTGAGACCACTGCTTCCTATGAAGTGTTCAGCTTCAAACTAACTTGCTCAAATAAAAGCAAATTGTTCGAAGTCTTGTCAAGCCCCATGGTGATTCTTAAGGCTACTGTTCTGTGGTTCGTAATTCTCTGGACAATCAGTTGTTCTCTAAAAGTCTGGGTGATCTTCCAGAGAGGAAGTTGGAGGTCAGGTCAGTCCCATACTGATAATGTTCCTCCACCAAGCTCTACTCAGTAAGTACTGACCTTGTTTATTCATATAGATGGCATTTTTTGGAAAAGCCTATTTCATCTGCTAACAGGAGCAAGAAGGGTTTAGGAAGTAAAAGAGTAAGAAATGGAGTTAAAGCTTTTTGGTCTATTTTTCCCTGGTTTCTCTATATTTCCTTGTGCAAAGATGAATGACTACAGTGATTCTTCCTTTGTAACAAAAGGCTTCATGTCTTGCTGAGCCAGTGGCATCAGTAACTGTGGGTTTCCAGTTCAAGGTCTTCTCTAATGTCATCAGGCGGATCTTCAAAAATTCAGTAGACTGGAGGAGGTGTTTGGTGGGAGTTTAAAATATCCGCTGTAGCTTCAAAAATGGAATAGTAATGAATTAGGGGATGTAATAACACTGGACTTAATGGAAGGCAAGAGAACCACCAAGATAGGTGAGCATATTGCTGGCCAATGTGCTTACACAGGAGATGAGGGCATGGATGATGAGCCACTTGAATAAAACAACTCTCCTGTGGCCCACACATCTCCCATCCCACCCCCTCTAGCTGGTGGGAAAGTGATGCCATGACCAGGTAGCTCACTACACCTGTCCATGCCACCTGCAGCCCAAGAAATTATTTTTGGATAGGAAATGGATGGGATCAACCAAACGATGGTTTAGGATTTCTCCTGAAAGATTTTCCAGGTGAACAGAAGGAAACATGTAAGTTAGATGGCCTGTTCCTCTGCTCTCTATCAAGACCCTGAATATATTGCTGTCATGGGCACCCACCCAGGAACACAAACCAATGCATTTTTTTCTTCTTCACACTCCACCTTTGTGAAAATCGGTCTCTTTTTCTTGAGAGGATAGAGAACAGACAACCAGTCCCCTCTAATAATGACCATCCACAATATCCTTAGCAAAACAATGCTGAGATTCTGCTTCTCCAGTCTAAATAGTCCTTTCCTCTTCTTTGTCCTTATTTTAATGGTTTCTGTTGCTGTTATCTGATTTCCTTTAAGATCGAAAAACCAGACTGAACATAGAGATGATATAAGAAGAGAAATGTGCAGAAAAGAATAACCTTGTTTTTACTTTCTGTATTTCCACATTTGAGGAATATCCCGACTCAATTTAGCAGTACCATATGGAACTTTGCTAATTTGTACACAGAGTCAATCTGAGTTAGTATATTCTGAACTGATCTTTTTCAAAAAATAGCTTTATTGTGGTATAATTGACATACAGTGAACTGCACATATTCCGAGTATAAAATTTGCTGTTAACTAACAAATGTTACACATGTGAAACCACCACAACCTGAAGATAATGAATATGAGCATTATCCCAAAGTTTCCTTTTTTTCCTTGGCAATTCTTCTCTCCCCACTCCTACCTGCTCACTCCCTTCCCCTGCCACTGACCTGTTTTCTATCACAACTTACTGATCCACTGTTGTTGGTGTTGTTGTTTTCAGTCTTTTTTAATATGTTTCACTTTGGATAGTTTATATTAGTTATATTGCCATGTTTTTAAGTTTTATAACATTTTTTTCTGCAATGTCCAATTTGTCTTTTATCTTATCCAGTATATTTTTCATAGCAGACATAGATTTCATGTTTAGAAGTTCAATTTGGACCTTTTGTTATATCTTCCATGGCCCTACTTGCTCAGTGTTTCCTTTGGCTTCTTGAATATGTGGAATACAGTTCTGATAACAGTTTTAATGTCCCTATCTAATTTCATCATCTGTGTCATTTATGGGTCCATTTCGATAGATTGATTTTTCTCCTTATTGTCGGTCGTATTTTTCTTCTTCTTTGCATGCCTGGTAATTTTTTATTGGATGCAGATATTTGCTAGGATATACTAAAGTTGAAAATGGTTTGATGCTCTTAGGTATTGCTTTTTAAGACATTTAGGTGGAACCTAAATGGAACCAACGTTTATTCCAGGATTTTTTTTCTTAGCTGAAGCAACATACGCTTTGGAGTACAAAGCCCAATGCTCCATGGGTTAAGAAGTGTTCTACCCTAGCTGTTAGGAACGGCCTCTATTCCTGACCCTATGTGAGTGCCAGAGATTATTCCCACTCACCTATTTGCGTGTTTTTTTCCCTCTAGCTTCAGATAATTTTTCACACTTATGCATTGATTGGTACTCAATGAATACCTGAGGCAAAATTTTTCAAGTATTCAGAATCCTCTCCTTGTGTATCTCCTTTGCCTTGTATTGTGACTTAGAAACTGGAGCCTCTATATTCTTTCCAGACCTGCTTCAATCTTCCCAACTCATAGACATTGCTGGGCTGTACCTGAGACTCTCCTCTATACTCTGTGGCTTAAAAACTTTCCCCAGGTAGTACACTGGGAAAATTGGGATCACTGTCTTTTGTTGCCTAATACTGAGGGCATTAAGAACCATTGTTTCTTAACTTTTATACATTTTTTTCAGTTACATATGAATCTTATCATTGTTGTACTAGAAGTCCACAAAATGCTGATCTCTGTCAAAAGTTACAAGCATACGTGTCTTAGTCTGTTAGGGCTGTTATAATGAAATACCATAGAATGGGTGGCTTATAAACAATACAAATTTATTTCTCACAGTTCTGGTGACTGGGAAGTCCAAGATCAAGGCATGACAGATTTATTTATTTATTTATTTATTTATTTTTAATATATGAAATTTATTGTCAAATTGGTTTCCATACAACACCCAGTGCTCATCCCAAAAGATGCCCTCTTCAATGCCCATCACCTACCCTTCCCTCCCTCCCACACCCCCCCCATCAACCCTCAGTTTGTTCTTAGTTTTTAAGAGTCTCTTATGCTTTGGCTCTTTCCCACTCTAACCTCATTTTTTTTTTCCTTCCCCTCCCCCATGGTCTTCTGTTAAGTTTCTCAGGATCCACATAAGAGTGAAAACATATGGTATCTGTCTTTCTCTGTATGGCTTATTTCACTTAGCATCACACTCTCCAGTTCCATCCACGTTGCTACAAAGGGCCATATTTCATTCTTTCTCATTACCACGTAGTACTCCATTGTGTATATAAACCACAATTTCTTTATCCATTCATCAGTTGATGGACATTTAGGGTTTTTCCACAATTTGGCTATTGTTGAAAGTTCTGCTATAAACATTGGGGTACAAGTGCCCCTATGCATCAGTACTCCTGTATCCCTTGGGTAAATTCCTAGCAGAAGGCACGACAGATTTAGTGTCTAGTGAGAACTCCTTCCTGTTTCATAGAAAGTGCCTTCTAGCCATAACTTCACATGGCTGAAGGGAAGAGGGGTCTTTTTATAAGGACATTAATCTCATTCATAAAACCTCTCCTCTCTGATCTAATCATTTCCCAAAAACACCATCTTCAAATACTGTCACACTGGGGGCTAGGATTTCAATATATGAATTTTGGAGGAACACAAGCATTTAGACCATAGCAATATGCAATTAAAGTAAAATTTTAATATACTTCAAAACCTTTATTTATTGAAGGAAATGGATTCATTATTAATGTGTTGATTGTTTATAGGCAGGGAGTAGGGGCCCCTGTACTATGACCTGAAACAAAACAAAACAAAACAAAACAAAACAAAACAAAACGAGTTATGATATCATGTTGTTCAATGAGGTGAAGCCAAGCCCCATGTTCTCTAGGACTGATTCTTAGCTACAGGCCCTCACACAAGCTGGAACAGGATTACCTGCTGATCTGGTGGGTGTGCTGTATGAGTATTTTAAGCAGTCCAAACACATACCAGTGGCCCTAAGGGGAGGAAATTGAGAAGTGATAAAGGGTTTTAGCTCTAATACAGCATTTTCTAGTGTGTGTTCCATGAAATCCCAGAGTTTCACAAGATGTTAATAAATATTTGGGGAAAATACCATCCACAAAATGATTTCATGTTCAGATAAGATCAGGAAATTTATAATAATATTGACCTTGCTAAGGAGCACAATGTACTTGAACTCTGAGAATTTCTGCAGTTAGTTTTAATTATGTTGGATAACCCAGGACTTTGAGAAATTTTTTCCTTTTTACCTAAAATACAGTTTTTTTCCCATTTGCAAACAAGATACCTGACAACTCTAATCAGAACCAAATCCATATAGGCACTAAAGTTATGGATTATTTCCAATGTGTTCTTTTATGTTTGTTATTAATTGTTTTTTTTTTTAACGTTTATTTATTTTTGAGAAGAGAGAGAACATGAGCGGGGGAGGAGAGAGAAAGAGGGAGACACAGAATCTGAAACAGGCTCCAGGCTCTGTCAGCACAGAGCCTGATGTGGGGCTCGAACTCACGGACCGTGAGATCATGACCTGAGCCAAAGTCGGACGCTCAACCGACTGAGCCACCCAGACGCCCCTGTTATTAATTGTTTTATAAATTTGGGTGCTCCCAGGTCTCTTGGATGTGTAAATATTTACAATTGTTAGATCTTCTTGTTGGATAGACCCCTTAATTATGATATAGTGAGTACTAAAATTATGGAAATCAAAGTTGTATATGTCCACAAAGTCATCAAACTGGTACTGCTTTTGGTTCAAGTTCAGTCCTCAATGAGACAATTGTAACCTGAAACAAGAAAGAAATATTGTTTACAAACTGACTGAATTCTCAAAAATATATATACATAAAAAGTGCAAGATTTCAAAATTTCCAGGGATTATCCATCATTATGTCTAGTGAATAATCCATCATTATTATTTTCCATCATTTTGCGTATGCCTAGTGCAGCCTAGTACATGCTAAGTATTTAATTAATGTGTGTTTCTTAGCTCATTCATTCCATAAAGATTCATTGAGCACCTGTCATGTGTTAGGGCATATACTAAACACTGAATACACAGATTCAAATCGGGAAATCATTTTTGAATCATAAGGATCTTGTAATAGAAAAGGATCATAAATAAATAATCACCACTCAATAATCCAGAAGGACTCTTATATTCATTCATGCGCAGGTATTATTTCAGGACCTACCACATACTAAATACTGCTCCAGGATCTGGGGGATATAGGAACAAACACAAAAGATGGAGGCTCTATTCTAAAGAGTTTGTGATTTGATGGTGAAGACAATTTAGAAAGTGATTGCATACTTTAGTAAGCAGAATAGGTAACCAAAACCTGAACAATAAGTAGAGGTTAAGAAAAAAAAGCCAGGTACCAAGGGTGGATGTGTGCCTGTGCAGAAAGACTTGTCCAGACAAATTTTGAAAGTGGGAAGGAATAAGGCTGTTCATGCACCAAATGAGAGCCAGTGTAGCTAAAGAGCAAAATCCGGAGAGAGAGGTGGGCTAGGTAGTGTCCATCTTGCAGGCCAGGTTAAGGATTTATGTTTTTATCTGAAGAGCAGAAAGGAGGAAGGAGAGTGACAAGAGATTTGCCTTTAAGACGATCACTCTACAGTTGCACTGTGCACAGAATATCTCTGTTTTAGGAAACATACTGAAGAGTTTAGAGGTAATGGGGCATGATATATGCAATTTACTCTTAAATGATTTTTTTAAAAAAATGTACACATGTATATCCATGAGAAAGAAAGAGTGAGCAAGCCCAGGCATGAGCAAAAGGGACAAAATGTAAACAATTGGTGTGTCTGATAAAGGATATATGTAACCTCTTTGTGCTATTGCAACTTTTGAGTTTGCAAAACAAAATGACAAAAAAAAAATCTGTTGTGGTTGTGGTGTGGAGAATAGACCATCAGGGCCTAAGGAAAGAAGCCAGTGGTCTGTGCTGGCAGCAGCACTGGAGACATTAGTGCAATGGTTAGTGCTGGTGGGAGGGTCTGTGACGTTGAACAAGTTAGTCTGGCTTCAAGGAGTGGAACCAGGAGGCGAGGACCCGAGTAGGTCAACAGCAGTTAAGAGGAGGCTGTTGGTGGGTTGGCCCTTGAATTTGCTATAGATGCGAAATCCCTAGAGGGGTATGACCAGAGTCAGGCCCAGGTCACCAAAGAAAGAGCAGTACCATGGTTTACTGCACACATTTGGAACATGTTAGTGTGACTTCTTTTTCTTTAAGTGGGAAGAAGGCATGGTTGGTAGCTTTTTATACATGGTCTTGGTTCTTCACACCAATCTCTCAGCACCCGAACCTCCCCTCTCCACTGCCCATCTCAGCTGCTGCAGGACACAATGTGTTTCTCCTGAGAGTCCTGAGAACTTGTCTGACCAGGCAGTGAGAGCTGGTTCCTTGCAGTGGTCACTCATCACTGGCCTGGGTATTTCTGGGAGATGTATATGTGACACACTGTGAGGAATAGTGACCATCTGTGGTGAGTCTTAGGGGTCACACGAGACTCCAGTCTATACACTTCCAGCCATGCGGACTGATAATTTTTTCATAGCTCTTTCTATAAGCCATCTCCTTTCACTATACTTTCTATTGAAGTTAGGAAATTGAGGTTAAAGCACCATGTTAGTGCCACAAGTATCATGTTTACCTTTCTTGTCAGTTTTCTTATTTTGAATTGACCTGTTGTAGTCAAAAACCTTTTGTGACAGAAAAAACTTTTTGCTAGTGACAGAAACCCAGTTCAAACTAATTTAAAAAAAAAAAGAAAATATTTTGGTTCACATAACTGGGAAGTCAAGGGTGCATCTTGCTTAAGGCAAAGCAAGATCCTGGGGTTTAATTGATGACATCAAAATTCTCTTTCTCTCTCCCTTGCCCCCTCCCTTCATTTCTTCCTAGGACTTTCAGATTTTGAGGCAGACTCTCTTCTTGTGATAGAAAAATGGGCCATACACTCTCTAGATTTTTTAAAAAGTCCACATCACTTATTTTTTTTCATCTTTGAAACTCGAATCACTTTCCAGCTTCACAATAAGAGATCTCAGAGAAACAAAAACGTATGTTCACATAAAGATTTGTACTTGAATGTTATAGCAATGTATTCATAATAGGCCCCAAATAGAAAAAGAAAAACAACCTGCAAGTATCCATCAACTAATAAAAGGATAAACATAGTGTAATCTATCCATACAATGGGATATTAGTCAGCAGTAAAAAGGAACAGAGCACTGATAACATGTTACTGAAACATGTTATCAGGATGAACCCAAAAAACACTGTAAGTGAAAAAAACTGCAAGTATTTAAGACTATATATTACATGATTCCATTTATTTGAAATTTCTAGATCAGGCAAAACCATAGTGATATAAAGATCAGTGGTTGCTGAGGGATGGATGTGGGAGGGGAGACTGATTGCAAAGGAGCACAGGGGAACTTTTGGGGGTGATGGAGATGTTCTAAAACTGGAACTGTGGCCATGGTTGCACAATTGTGTAATTTTCCTAAAATTCGCAAGATGGTACACTTAGGATGGCTAAATTTTATGGTATATAAGTTGTATCTTCATGAAGCTGTTAAAAAATAAGATGATTACTGGATAAATGTGTGAGTAAAACAAGTGTAGCAAAAAAAAAAAAAGACCGTTGTAGAATTTAAGTGGTAGGTATATTGATGTCCATAATAAAAGTTTAAACTTTTCTGTACATTTTATGATTTTCATAATAAAATAGTAGAAAAGAAAATATCCACCAAATCCAATTCAGTGACAGTGACTTGCATAAATACATGTCACAATATACAAAAGGTTGACCCTTATACTACTCCATCAAAGAGGTCACTTTGTCCTTTTGCCTTTTAGACAAAGCCTTTTAGACAAAGCCATTTGACAAAGGCTAACTGATTATGTGATGTGGATTTCAGTGTTAATTCATACAAAGTCACCATGTCCCCTTTCTATATGGATCTCTGTGGCATCTAATGCTGATGACTGACCATTTGCTTCCTCTGAACCTCCCTGGCCAGGCCTTTGCAGTGGTCCCTTGGATACCTTGCTCCTAGTCTGCCAATTTCTTAAATGCTGCTGGTCCACAGGACACGGCTTTCAGGCATTACTCTTCTCAGGCCCCAGCTAGTCTCTGAACAGCCACGTGCATTTATTCCTGAGCTTTCACAAAGTCCAAGCACAAGAGCTTTCTCCTTATTTCTTTAGGGAGCTGGGAAAGTGAGCCTGCCTGACTGAGCAAGGTAGGTAATGGAGGGTGAGTGGTGGGATTAAATTCACCGAAGACTGGAGTTGAGCTCAAGTGTCTGGATGGTTCAGGGAGAGCTTTATGAAGCTGAAGTTGGGGTCAGAAGCAAGAGTAGTCCATCTTCCCAGCCTTTCTTCCCTCTTTCTCTGTGCTGTCTAATCTTTGTGCCATATCAGAGAGAAGCTGCTGGGATCCCTTATTCCAGGTCACAGGACCTGCGGGGTCACTTCTCACTGTTTCCCCTCACCTCAGACCCAGCCTCTCATGATCCACAGGCCTCAATCCAATCTGGCTTTGTTTTGCCACCTCAGATGGTTTCCAGATCTTTATTTCAGGAGGCACTTTGCTAAATGCATGTCTGAAAGGATGTTGCTGCTGTTCATCAGTGATTCCCAGGAAAGACACACCAGAGGTCTGGGCTCTCCTCCATAGTCTGTGTTCACCACAGAAACTCACGGGCATCTGCCCAACAAAGGCCCTCAAAACCCATACAGCAGTTACTACTTGTGGTTATATCACCTTCCCAAAGGTTCTGGAAAGTCAAGGTCTCCATTTTTCACACAGGAACATAGTAAATGCGTGACAAAATTCTATCCAGATTCACAGGTTGGGGTGGAAGGTAGTGGTCAGGAAGAAATCCAGGTTGCAGGGCAGTGATGCTAAAATTTTCTCACAGAGATGTAATGAAGTCCAAGTGCAGATTAATGCTTTAGCTGCTGTTGCTGGCAAGCAGTTCCTGACATGGTAAATGCACACAAACCCATAACCATAAGATCACAAAATATTCTAGTGGCACTTTCTGTAATGATCTACTAGCTCCAGAGACTAGAGAATGGAGGTAGTGTTAGCATTAATCTGTTGGCTTGGAAACAAGGTCGCCTTGGACCTACTTTCTACAAGGATATAGTTCCAGGGTTTGCTAGTAGCTTAGATAAAGCAACTCTGGCAGTGATTTGTTTGTGGGTTTATCCTTCAGTAGTTTGGTGATATGCTGTCCAGCTCTATGCATCAACTTAATTCAGTGTGCATTTCCACTTCCTTTTATTAGACTCATTCCTGCAATCAGCTGTCCAGTGCCATGGGGAAGACACAGTTGATGGCAGTGAGCATCAACAGACTTTAGCGCAAAGACTAAACTGGTCATGTACTCTCATGCTCACTGAGGGCACCCTCGGACTCCTTGTAGGATTCAGGATCAAAGACACTGGCTCCCTGATGCTGTAAACCACTGGTTACTCCTGCAAAAACAGTCCTTTGTGTCCCCAGGGTTGATTCCTTCTCCCTCCTTCTCCTCCTTCTCTTCCTTTCAGTTTGTGTCATCCTCTTCATTGCTGTCAGATCCCTGGCTATTCATGTTTGTAGACAATTTAGGTACTAGCTGAGTTGCAGATCAGAAAAGTAGTTTCTTTTCCTTGTCCCTACCCCAATTTCTATCAGTTTCTCAAATGCATTGATCATTGTCTTCTGCAATCCTTGAACCTCTGTTAGGAAGATGTCAGTCTGTGTCACTCTATGCCACATGATTTCTAGACAGAGCTTCAACTCCTTAATGACTGAGACCACATGGACCAGACCGGGAGGTCAGGTTGGGAGGGGTACAGTGACAGAGGCATCAGGCTGACACTAATACGAGTTAGTGCTGCTTCCCATGATCCTTTTTGAGTGAGGACCCAAACTTTTATGGCTGATGATTCCTACACAATCCTCCTCTCCTTTAGATTAAGGAAAACTGGAGGGCAGAGATTATGCCCTTCCCTATCCTTTGTTCTCTCATACTTTCTTTTTTCATATTTTGCTCTAGGCCTTCCTCAATAAATATTTATTGAATTGAATAATGATTCTTATGCACTATGTGATCCTAAAGTCCTTTCTGAATCTCATAATGGTAGGATTATAGAGCTGAAAGGAACTTCAGACTTAAAATTCCTCTTGATTTAGAAAATGACAAAATTGAGACCCACAGCAGTTAAATATCTTGCCCAGTTTACACAGCTAGTTGGTTGCTGAAGCTGGCACTGGGAGCCTAGTCTCCAGGCTCCTGGTTTGGCGCCCTTCACAAAGACAGAACATATTGTTAACTGAGACTTTGCATTTT
>NW_026059482.1:0-58800 GCF_023721935.1 Panthera uncia
AGCTCCAGGCTCCGAGCCATCAGCCCAGAGCCTGACGCGGGGCTCGAACTCACAGACCGCGAGATCGTGACCTGGCTGAAGTCGGACACTCAACCGACTGCGCAACCCAGGCGCCCCCCAAGGTTTTTGATTTCAGCAACTGAAAGGATGGATTTGCCATTTGCTGAAATCAGCGAAATTTTGCAGGTTGTAAGATCAAAGTTCTGCTACGGAATGTTGTTTGAGATATCTATTCCACATCCAAGTGGACATATTGGGCAGATGGTTGATACACAGGAATGGAGTTCAAGGTCGCTGTCCATGCATTTAGGAATTATCAGTCCTATAGAAAGTAAAACCTCAAGTCTGGTGAGATCACTAGGAAGTCATTGTAGAGAGAGAGAAAAGAAGAGGAGCAGAGACTGGGTCTGGGCATTCCATCATTTAGGAATTTGGAAGATAAGATGGAACCAAGAAAAAAGGCCAAAAAGGAACAAGCAAGTGAATAAATAGGAGGAAAAAGAATGGCATCTCTGAAGCCCAGTGGAGAAAGTGATTCAGGAAAGAAGGACAGTCACCTGTGCTAACTGATGGTAACAGGTAAGGGGAGGTAACAAGTAAGGGGAGGGCCACAAATGTTATCGTCTTCCCCAGTGTGGACACCATCTGGTGATCTTGATAAGTGGTCTGGAGGAGCAGTCAGTACATGAGTGTCTTGCTCAAGTGGTTCAACAGGGAATGGGGAAACATGAGGGGGATCAGGAATGCAAATCACTCCTGAGGAGTTTTATTCTTATGTGTGATGAAAATATTGTTAACTGTGTTGACTGACTTGGGACGGTGCTAATTAGCCCCAAATCATTATTTATGTTACTATGGGAAGTTTAAATACAGGGACAATTAGTTTTGCTTTGTCTCCTGGCCAAAAATGAAATACTGACTTTGATTATCTAGGATAATCACCCCTGAGGATGGCCTGAGAGAGTGTGGACAGATCACTACAAACTCATCCACAGTCCTGGAAAAACAACTTGAAATGTTTGTCTAACAGATGATCCCTGGCTTTATTTCCTATAAAAGTTATTTCTACTGCATTGAGCAAATTGGAACAAGCCATTCCCATTGGGCCTGTGGGGTGGCAGGTGCTATAGGTGAGTGTGGAACAGAATAACCCCCTTTTGATTCTACAGCACTGCTTGGCTTACAAAGTGATTTTTATCCACTATCTCATCTGATCCTCATAACAACCATATGCTGTAGGCCAGACAATGATGCTATCACCATTTTACAGAGGAGGAAACTGAGGATTCCATTGGCTGAGGGACTGCTTCAGGGGATAGCGCTGGGATGGACATATAAAACTTCTGACCACCTATCTCCTATTCAGTTAGATTCTGCTGCTAACTCAGCCCTACCGCACTTGGCTCCAGTGAGCAGCAGCTGGTCTGCTGCCCTGGGTCATGTCTTCCTGGTAACAGGAAGGGAAAGAAGGATGGCATGTAGCCCTCATCATGGTACTTCTACAGCCAGAAGCGCCCAGCCCCACCTCAGTTTCTGGAAGTTGACTCTGGCCTGACTTCTGCTCTCCTCTCTTGGGCCCTTTTGGACTGTCTGTTTTTCACAGGTTGTGACTCAGTTTGATGGGAGGTGACAAGCCTAGAAGATTGTGCTGGATGGCCTCCACTTCTATTAAAATCAAATGCAGCTCCTTTTAAAACCAAGAGATTAAAGCATTAGATGAAATGACAGGTGTGCCTTCATTTTATGTTCTTGAAATTATATAACTTCTCTTCCATTTCCAAGAATGTTCCAGAACTAATTTTAGAAAGTGTGGTCCACATACTAATGTTCTTAGTCAAAACAAATGAAATATATCTATATGTTATGCTTGGATGGGAGGGCATTAAAGGGGAAATTTGGAACCGAGGTGGCAGAATTGAGGAAGCTGAGTTTTGTCTGAAAGCTGATTGGTCCTCCTTTGAGATGTTGTAATTGCTTTAAAAAGGTGTCAAGGTGAAATTGCTAGTATCCTCAAGCAGCAAACACATGAGTGTCTGAACATCTGCAGAATGGGGGGCACTGGCCTGAGTACTGATTACACAGTAAAGAACATTCACATACAACAGGTTTAACTTCTAGTTTTCTAGTTCTAGACACTTCATGGAATTACTTAGGACATCCTGAACTCAGGAGGGAGAGTGAACAGATAGAAAATCCCCCACTAATCACAACTGCCACTGTAGCCCTGAGGGCCAAGTATCATAAGACAATCTACGTGAAGGAAAGGCAAAAAGACCAGAAGGAAAATAAGGTGGTGAAGCCACACATAGTCTAAGAGAGGTCTTCCTCCAGTCCAGCAATAAATTTGTATCCAGAAAGGCGTGTGTATGTATATGTGTGTGTGTGTGTGTGTGTGCGCGCGCGCATGCACATGGGATGGGGTGGGGGGAGGTGGAAGAGAAGGGTAAGAGAACTGCATGTGCTAGGGAGACCTTAAATCAAACAGGCTGCTTTGAAAGTACTAAACATGAATCCAGTTAACAGGCATAAATGCCTAAGTGCTGATGCATAGGGGCACTTGTATTACAATGTTTATAGCAGAACTTTCAACAATAGCCAAATTATGGAAAGAGCCTAAATGTCCATCAAATGATGAATGTATAAAGAAATTGTGGTTTATATACATAATGGAATACTACGTGGCAATGAGAAAGAATGAAATATGGCCTTTTGTAGCGATGTGGATGGAACTGGAGAGTGTTATGCTAAGTGAAATAAGTCATACAGAGAAAGACAGATACCATTTGTTTTCACTCTTATGTGGATCCTGAGAAACTTAACAGAAGACCATGGGGGAGGGGAAGGGGAAAAAAAAGTTAGAGAGGGAGGGAGCCAAACCATAAGAGAATCTTAAAAACTGAGAACAATCTGAGGGTTGATAGGGGGTGGGAGGGAGGGGAAAGTGGGTGATGGCCATTGAAGAGGGCACCTGTTGGGATGAGCACTGAATGTTGCATGGAAACCAATTTGACAATAAATTTCATATTAAAAAAAAAAGGAAAAAAAATGCCTAAGTGCTGATATAGCACTCTCACATACTCACCATGACAGATATTCATAAATAATTTGGCAACATCCATCAAAATTAAAATGTATGTACTCTTTGATCCAGCAATTTCCCTATTAACAATTTATCCTCGTCTTGTAGATGTGTGCAAAAATGTACACAAATGCTCATTGCTGTATTGTTTGTAAGAGCAAAGCAGGAAACTACCTCAGTGTCTAAGAAGGGAACTTGTTAATTACATTATATTATATTGATATAGTGAGTTACCCTGCAGCCAATAAAGACAATAACCGACTGAGATGGAATGTGTTTCAGAACACATTAAGTGTGGGGATAAGGGTGTGTGTCTGTGTGTGTGGTATGTATATATTGTATATGTGTTAGGATCCCATCAAGGAACAGAATTTGTCCCAGATGGGCAAATGAATGGGTCATGTACCGAAGTGTGGTCAGAGGCATTTAGACACTAGTACCAGTGGGAAATCACTACCATCCTACAGTGGAAACTGAGGTTCTCCACCCAGGTCTCCTTTTTAGGGCTGATGCACCCATTCACAGAGACTGAAAATATCAGCGGTTGTTGGCTTACAAATGGTCCTTCACTTGGCTGCCCTCACCCTCTATATGGGATGGGTTCATTCAGGTTATATTCCCTCTTAGGAGTGGCCATGGCCAATGACTATCTGACATATGGACATGAAAGCCCAGCCTCTCTTCCAATTTGGAACAATTCTGGAGGGCCATCCCAGCTCCAGAGCTCTTTGTAGCATCATCTGGGATCTCATTGAACTGCATTTCATGTTAGCTTCTCCTAGCCATTCCTGCTTTCCTCCTTTCCTTATAGGTGTGTATCCAAAGAGCATTCCTCAATAAGCCATCTGCATTCATCTCTCCATCTCAGTGTGTTTCCAGGAAACCTAGTCGAAGGTACATCTCTAGACCTGAAGAGGCTGAAGGTGCTGGAGCCTGGAGTAGGGGCTGCACACAGGAGCTGTAGGTGTTGAAGAGTGCAGCTACCACCAGAGATATGGGGCCAAAGCAGAGGAAGAAGAGATACCCAAACTTCTCTCCCACCCTCCAACCCCTTCCATTGTTTCTCACTGGATAAACCCAGTTGGAAACCAGTCAGCAAGGGAATCTAGGTAATGAGGTATACAGGGACCACCTCTTGGTGGGCAAAGAATAGGACAAAAAATAAGGAATGGGAGTACCAAATGGGGAATAAGTGACACAGTATCTTCCACTTATATAAATGGGAGGAATATATACATATATGCACAAATAATATACATTTGCTTATGCATAGAACATTTATGGAATGATTTAGAATAAAACCTGTGGTTGCTTCTGGTTAGGGAAACTGTGCCCTTCATTCTCTTTTGACCATTTGAATATTTTTTATATGTGCATATGCATTTAATATTGTGTTTGAAAAAAAATGTTGACATGAAAATACTGTGCTTCTAGGTAGGGACTTAAGGAGAGAGGTTAGACGGGATGATAGATTCTTTCACTTATGGTTGGTACTAAATGCTTCACCTTGTGCCACATAAATGCAAAGAGGAAAGGTTCCTGCCCTCCAGGAGTTTACAGGTTAGTGTGGTGTAGACAATGACAATAATGCAATGGGGCAGTGGTATCATGGAGGCAGATTGCAAAGTATAATGTACCAGAGAAGAATATTGGTCTACAGCTCTTAGCAAGTCTTCAGCTTCCAGGAGACAGAGTCAAAATGGCGGGTGAAATAATGAGTAAAAGTTTCATCACATTTGGCCTGTAGAACTCATTAAGGATAATGGAAAGATAATGGGTAAATAATGGCAAGAGAAGGAAGGACCTCGCATACTATTATCAGGAGTTTGGGTATTGGACATCCAGGGAAGACAGTTGTTTTCTTCATTGAGGTAAAATGAAGTATACAAAGTGATGAGTTCTGCTAAATGTATGCATCTGTGTCATTACTAGCCCAATCAACATTTCTAGTACCCTAGAAATATCCCTGAGGCTTCACTCCACTCGATTTCCACTACCCAGAGAAAACCACTGTTCTAATTTCTATCAGCAAATTCGTTTTTAAATTTTTTTAATGTTTATTTATTTTTTTAGAGAGAGAGAGACAGAGCATGAGCAGGAGAGGGGCAGAGAGAGAGGGAGACACAGAATGCAAAGCAGGCTCCAGGCTCTGACCTGTCAGCACACAGCCCAACGTGGAGTTTGGACTCACAAACCTGAGATCATGACCTGAGCTGCAGTCAAATGCTTAACCGACTGAGCCACCCAGGTGCTCCCCATGAGCAAATATTAATTTTGCCTGTTTATGAATTTCATATAAGGAATCATTTAGGATCCACTCTTTTGTATCTGACTTCATTTGCTTAACATTATGTTTTTGGGATTAAGTCATGTTAACTTGGCCAGAAAAATTATAGGATGCCCAGCTAAATTTGAACTTCAGAAGAACAAGTAATTTTTAACAAAAGTGTGCCCCATGCAATATTTGTATTTTTGTTTGCTAAATCTGGTAACTTTGATCCATTTTTGTTTTTAATAGTTCTTTTTTTTAATGCTGAGTAGTACTCAGTAGTATGAATGTAGCACAGTTTGGTGATATTTAGGTTGTTTTTTGTTATTATGGATAAAGCCCTTATGGGTATTCTTGTACAAGTCTTTTGGAGAGTACATGTTTTTATTTCTCTTGGGAGAAATACCTAGAAGTAGAATAGCTGGGTTGTGAGGTGGAAATGCATTTTTTTTGTTATAAGAAACTCCCAGGTTTTCATTTTGCATTCCATGGAAGAATTTTGAGCAGTGGAGTGATGGATGTTGGGCACCACAGAGCCTCAGCAGGGGCTGAGTGGCCAGGGCAGTGGGGACACAGGAAGGGTGGGGGACTCAGACAGTGTTATCATCCCACTGCTATGGAAGGATTGCAGCATTTTAAAAGTGATATGGTTGTGCCAGTGCCTTGCTCCTAGAGCAGCAATATCCAATATAAAAATAATGTGAGCCACGTATACAGTTTATCTTTTTTTTACAAAATGTTCATTTATTTATTTTTGAGAGGGAGAGCAGGAGTGAGCAAGCGAATGGGGGAGGGGCAGAGATAGAGGGAGACCTAGAATCCCAAGCAGCCTCTGTGTGCTGTCAGCACGCAGCCCAACAAACCATGAGATTACGACCTGAGCTTAACTCAAGAGTCAAACGCTTAACCGACTGAGCCACCCAGGGGCCCCCACATATATAGTTAAAACATTTCTAGGAACCAAATAAAAAAGTAAAAAGAAACAGGGGAAACTGATTTTAATATTTTATGTCACTCAGTAGATCCAAAATGTTATCTTTTCAACATATAATCACTTTATAAAGCCATTAATGAGACTGATTACATTTTTTGGAAATCCCTTGTGTATTTTCAACTTTCAGCCCATCTTTCTTCAGGAAGTACCTAACAGCCACAAGTGGACAATGCAGTTCTAGAAAGACTGTGGGGATGGCTTTCTCTCTCTCTCTCTGATCCCCGGCTTTGTGGGGAGGTGAATAGCTGTTTACAATTCCCTCAGGATCTTCCTGGGGTTTCCTTCACTGCTTAGCTCACCCGCAAACACACATCATCCTCAATAGCTATGGAATTTACAACACAGACTTGGTGGCTTTTTCAGCTCTGAGCTCAATTATATTAATTACCTGGCCCATTGTTTAGTGCTGGCTTCATTACCAAACCAAAATGTAACTTAATCACTCTTTAAGCTCTTTTGAATTTTCAGACCTGTTTTACCAGCAGCTTCGAGCTCCTGAACCTTGGGCATCTGTGGGTTTACAAGAAGTAAGTAGGAATTCACTGTACACTGAGGCCTTCCTTGCAGGGGCCTTCCTAGGCCTGTGTTTTTCTTTCTTATGCAGCCACCCGAGATAAAGGATCTTTGCCTTCTCTTTTTGCCTCCTCACAGCTGGCACTACGGGCCAGCTTGAGAATCATTTCCTGTGCTTTAGCCCCACCGTGTGGTTTAGAAGAAAAAGTCCAGAAGTAGGCTGCATCCATCTTGAGATCATGAGCATAATTATCAGCCTGGAAAGGCCATCTGGCATTTGCTGTCTTCTTCAGGCCGAGAGGAAATGAGATTTGTTGCTGGATATGGAATGTCTCCCACAGGCTAAACTGCCTGCTAAGAAATCAGGCGGTGTAGTGGTTCCAGTGTGAACTAAGCAAAGAGTCATGCAGAAACACAAATCCAGGCAGCTACTGTTCTATTATTTAAATTGTATTGTGTCTACATTTCACAGATGACTTGGCTCAGCCAGAGAGCTTGGCACCTCTGTCAGCTGTTGCTGTAAAATGTTGAGTTAATGCCTTCAGTTACTCCAAGTTAGGAATTAGCTTCTGGCCATCAGTGATATACCCTGGAAATTGCACTCACTTCATGGATCTGCAACCCAACCCTCAGCTGAATTTCATCAATAGACATGTTGGCTTGGCCAGCATAGGGTGAAAACAAGTGACAACTGATAGATGGGGCAGAAGTTTTACTGATACCCATAACCTCACTTGCCTCCCTATTATCTTGCACCCATACTCCTTAATCCCTTTATCAGCTGCTTCTGTTGGAAAGGTGCATGAGTTTGTAATTTCCTTACTGGTTCAGAGAAGCTGTTTGATTTGCTTGCAGCCACACCATTAGTCACTGGCAGAACTTTATTGATTAACTTACCATGTTTAATGATTGCTTCATCCCACAAATTTCCTATTAAAAATAAGTCATCAGATTTTTGCAGAGACATGTTTCTACTCAGAGTGATGGATAGAGTCAATATCCTAAGGCTTCCAGTCTCCCAACATCAGAAGCTTAGCTTAATTGTGGTACTTATTTCATAATGTGTATGCATATCAAATCATCACATTACATCTTAAATATATATAATTTGGAATTTGTCAATTATATCTCAATAAAGCTGGGGAGGGGACAGAAACCTTAGGGACCCTGTTTATTGTCAATAATCCATATCCAATTATGAATCCAACAATTCATATTTATTAGCTGTGTAGCTTGGGCAGAATGTTTATTGATCATATTTCTGTGACTCATTTTCCCCTTCTGATTCACTAAATTGATAACATATAAAGGTCTTAAACAGGGCCTGCCACCCACTGAGTATTCAGTGATGACAGTAATCAGACCTGGGACTAAGTCATAGTATAAGATGACTCTGAAAGTGAGTGCCTCCCTGGCCTTCCTGATGATGATGATGATGAAGCTAGTACGTATATGGTCTTTGCCTTATTCATTTTGGACTACTATACCAAAGTGCCATAGTCTGAGTGAGTGGCTTATAAACACAGAAATCTATTTCTCATGGTTCTGGAGGCTGGAAGTCCAGGATCAGGGTGCCAGCACGCTTGGGTTCCAATGAGGACCATCTGGTTTGCAGATGGCTGACTTCTTGTTGTATCCTCTCCTGGCAGAGAGCAGAGAGCAGAGAGGGAAAGCTGGCTTTTCTTCCTCTTCTCATATAGACTCTAATCTTATCATGGAGGCTCCACTCTCATGACCTAATCATTCCCCAAAGACTGAACCTTCTAATGCCCTCACACTGGGGTTAGGATTTAACATATGAATTTTGGGCAGGTGGAGGGGGACACAAACATTCAGCCCATAACAGCATTATTCAGAGTGTTAATGTTGTTGTGTCCAAAATGGACCTAGAAAACATTCTGAGGAGCAGCTGGACAGTCCTGATCCCATCATCTCTGTTCTTACCTTCTGAGATTTCACCCTAAGGACTTCATTCCTAAGGTAAGCATGAGAAGACTTCAGGAGAACAACATATTAAGCTCTTATCCTGTCTTAACATTTTCCCAGGATTTAGCTGAAAGGATGTTTTAACAAGGACTACTGGGGAGAAAAACAGTGCAAAAGACTCAAATAGATAGATAGGATTGGAACAGAGAGCAGAGAGGGCAAAAAGGGGTAGAGTGCAGGGTCCTGGGCACAAGCTTCTCCAATTCCTGATGTCTGGCTGAGTACTGCTTTGCTGACCCTATCCTGTCTGATGGGTGAGTTGGGGGTCCCATGACCCCGGGTGGAAATCCTTCCAAGTTAAGAAATGCACATCTGCCTATAGGATTCCAACTACCTATTCCAACAAGGGCAAGGGACAATGGTGGTAATTAACAGGGCCACAAAACATATATGGCCTTCCCTTACCCCTAGCCAAACAGGGTCAGAAGGCACTTACAATTCCAGATACTAAATAAAAATAGAAATAGCTCCTGACTTTGAGTGCCCCTGAGTCAGGCAACACCATGGACTCTTGCTCTTGGCTCACTTTAATTTTTTGCTAAAGCATATGGACTGCCAAACCAGTCATAACTGTGTCTGTGGGAGGGATGTAAGTGGCACAGGAAAAGAGCCACAGAACTAAAAATTCCTTCCCACCAGGTGGCCTCAGCACCTATAGTTCCTGTGTGATTTCTCCTTTGGGTGAAGGCAGTGGAAATCCTTAAAGTACAATTCTTCTATGGGAGTAGATTTAAGCTTTTATCTGCCACTTTAACCTTAGGATAAAAGTACATTACATGGACTTTGTGGAAGGTGAGTTTTGATGGGTAAGTAGTATGCACCTAGAAGGAAAGTGACAAAATGTAATATTGCAGAGGGTAGGAAACTCCTTCTCATCTGATACATTTGAAATATTTGTAATTATATAGATAGTGACATACAGATAGAGAATAGATGACAAGTCTATGAGCAGAAAGCATAGCTACATGGCCGACAAACTGAAGACTGAGAGTATTTGCCCAGCATTTATTTGGCTTAGGTTACCAGGCAGCAACAAAGCTCCTCTGCTGCTCCTTGCAGTTATGAAGAAGTTTAGTGCTTGAGATGCCTTTCCCAAAGCTGGATCCTAAGGGCATGTTCATCTTTGGTGAAGGGCAGACTTGGAACCAGTGTTGGCAGTAGGTCACAGATGAAATCATTGGAAAATAAATCCTAGTTTGGGAAGAGACCAAAGTTATGTGAAGAGCTGAGCATCATGCCACATGTTTGTAGGTAGCTAGGTGGAACTTGTCATGGAAGCAGTCTCTGGGTCTCCTTTGAATTCAAGGGCCTAGAAACAACCAGAAGAACCAGGGAGTTGAAATTTCTATCTTCATAGGAGATAGAGTGGGGTTCAAACCTTCACTTCTTGCTTTCTTAGGTGTATGAATAAGATATATGGATGATATTTACTATCTCATGTAACAGGGACTGGGATCCAGGGTAGTTCCAAGGCTACTAAGGCAGCTCAAGTGATTCTACCAGATACTCAATTCTGTCTATCTTTCTGCTCTTGCCATCATCACTGTGCTGGCTTTTGTCTTTAGAAATATTCTCTTATGGTAGCAAGGTGGCTGCCATAACTCCAGGTATTAACTCACATTATTATAAGTAAAAGGAGAAAAAGGGGAGAGGGGCAGTTTCTTCTTGTGTACTTCTATTTATGAGGCAGGAAAACTTATCTCAGAAGCCCCTTAAAGATTCCCTGAGTATCACTGGGCTGGATAGGTCACATGCCCAATCCTTAGCTGTGACATTTTTAGCCTATAGAATGGATGGCAGACTCTATTAGCAGGGACAAAGTGGGGGTAATGTGGTCAGATAGGCAACTAGATGTCTGAAGCACAGGGCAAGAATCTTAATATCTCTATCCCCAGTTTCTTCATCCATAAATTGGTATTTTAGAATTATGTTCTGCTATACACAGAGTGTTTGTGTTCCCCCAAAATTCATATGTTGAAACTTAAACCCCAATGTGATGGTATTAGGAGGTGGGGCCTTTGCAGGTGATTAGGTCATGAGGACAGAGCCCTTATGAGCGGTATTCCTGCCCTTACAGAAGAAGCCCCAGAGAGCTCCCTTGTTCCTTCCACTATTAGAGCACAGTGAGAATTCAGCAGTCTGCAGCTCGGAAGAGGGCCTTCACCAGAAACCAACCACACCAGCATTCTGCTCTCAGACTTCCAGCTTCCAGAACTGAGAAATAAGTTTCTGTTGTTTATAAGATACTCAGACTATGGTATTTGGTTGTAGCAACCTAAGCTATGTCGCTAGCAGGATGCCTGGTATACAAGATGAATTCAATAAAACTGTGTTATTGCCTTTCCAGGATCCAAAGTTCAAGAATTTCAGGAGCATGTTGTCCCAACTGTCATGTGTTCTTGGGTCATGGGGGATGGACAGAACAACTGATGGGGACAAGTGAACTTGACTTAGATAGGGTTGGTTCCTTCCTATTAGACCTCACAGAGGAGCCTGACAGGTCAGTGATGAGGAAGAGGGAAGTGGAGAGAGTAAACTTCACAAGGGGAAAAAAAACCCAGCTTTTAAATGCTTCCTACTAATATGTACAAATCACTTAAGAGTGCGCTTATTTCCAAGATCTATTTCATGATCCCACTTAGGAAGTTGATGATCCATCCCAACTGCCCTTACGTGAGTGTCATTTCAAGTAATGTTATAAAACAGAGAAGCATCAGGCACTATTTCTTGAAGACATGACTAGGGTAACCTCCCCCATGCTGAACAGCATGGTGCAGATGTGGACACTTGTACCTTCATGTATGGTCATCATGGCAGGAAGCTTACAGGGACCATTGATGTGGCATCCTGAGAATCTACAAGTGACTGGGACAGTTGTGATGCTCAGAGGGGGATGAACCCTTAATGTATAAAGAAGAAAAGAGCAAAATCTCATTTTGGAAACCATAATGAAAATATTGATCCAAGTAGGCATGACCAACAAGTTAAAAATCACTAGTCAGATGGTTGAAGGATGACTGAACATCCCTATAGTGCCAGGGTATACCACATAGTCACGCACTCAGATGCAAAGTGAACACTTTCCAGCACAATGTGATATGAGTGCTTCATCACGCTAATCCAGGGGTCAGGCTGAGCATTCCAATGGTGTGCTAAGATATTACGTCTTCTAATGTGATGCAGCTTGAATCCACCAAGACTTTAGACTGAATTTCTATTCTATGAGAACAGCTGAACAACACTGCAAGGGAGCAACAAATTCAAATCCAGAAGGAGGGGCATTCTTCAGGATCTTTGGGGGCACCTATCTCATAAGTCGGTGGTGGGGGGGACAGTGAACAAGGTTAAAAGACACTGAAGGGAAAAAATGAAAAGATGCAATGTCATCATTGTCATGGGTTGGATATTGGTTTGAACAAACCAGCTAAAGGACATTTTGGGGCCAGTTGGGAAAATATGAATATTGTCTGGATAGTAGTAGAGATAATGTAGAGATTACTGGTTGAAAAATAGATAATAAAAAGTATACAGTCTCATTTCTGTTAAACCCACACACATATGTACATATATACATAGAAAATGGCCCAGAATGACACGCACAGGTGTTCACAATGGAGATCTTAGCATGGTACAAATGCGATGTTTTTATTTTGTAACTGTTATTTATTAGCATTTTATCATTTCTACAATGCATATGTCCTATTTCTGCAATAACAGGTTATTTTAAAAGACTGTTTTAAAAATTATTAAACCTAACACACAAAGTGGGGAGAGAGTGAAAAAGCACCAAGTGTTTAATTCTCAATTTTGCTGAAATCCGGCTTGATCTAGAGAAATAGCTGTGAAGAATAGGGGTATGGTTTATTCTCACTCCCTTCTCCATCCCAGGAGCAATTGTTGAAGCTGCTGGAAGTGGCTGCCTTAAATATTTTTGTGACTGTCACATAATTGTGATCACTCTGGCTACTTCCACCAGCAAAGACAGTTTCTCAGTAGGGTTCCTGGAATATATTTTCAAGCCTAAGAACTTCCCGTACAAAGTGTATTGAATGCTTTTGCTTTTTAATAGTTGGAACAAACAGCCCTCCCCTATCCCAGACCGAGAAAAACTGAGGCCCAGAGCAAGGAAGTGATTCCTCAAGGACAGACAACCTGTTAGAGGTCAGGAACACAGGTCTCCTGATTTCCTTCCCCCTGTTCTTTTGTTCATTCATTCATTCATTCATCCATCATATATGTATTTGTCACTTACTGTATGTGGTATTAAAGGCACAGGTGCTGTTTCTGCCCACAGTCCTGACCTCCTCTTACAGGAGATCTTTGTTTCTCTGGGAAGGCTGTCCTCTGGGTTCAAGACACCCTTGTCTTTTAGCAATGAACTAAAAATCCAAATGTGCTTATATGAATTTTCATGTGATAGATATGAATTGTTAGTTCAACATCAAATTTCAAGTACAGGGGAAAAAGTGTGTTTTTCCCCTCTTTGCTGGGAAGACAATAATCCAATGGTTACATGTGGAAAAATAAAAGAGAAAGAATTCTATGAAGCTATGAAGAGTCTGAACCACAGTGAATCCTGGAGAAAATGTCTCTGACACTCAAATAGTCCTCTTAAAAGATTTAGGGGCTCACTCTTTCATTGATTAATCATTTTGCAAGTGCTTTTTGAATGAATGTTGTAGGCAGAAGCCACAAGTCAGATGTGGCTGGAACAGGAATGGCTGGGCTCAGCATTTCACTTTTAATCCTTTCTATTTTCCATAGCAGGAGAACCATCCCCAGAGGAACAGAGCTGGACCTGGAAATAGATTGTTCCAATAAATATCATCAATTATTTGAGCAACACAGGCAGGGACTGTGTTCTTCTGGAACACTATTTTATAGCTTTCTCAAGTGCATTATCGTATAGCCTCAAATATGAAATGAATATCCATGAGTTCATATGGATATGAGCAAATGATTGAATAAATAAATGGGGCAGAAGAGACAAACCCCCTATGCAGAAGGATTCCAAATAATTTATGTAAATACCCCACTGTCAGTGAGGTGAAACAAAACAGCCCATTCCCTAACTGTGGGCATGCATAGTGACCTCTTTTCAAAGTGAACTGTATGGAAACGGAGAGGGAAAAAAGAGTAACAATGGAGAAACCTGCCAAAATCTGTGTTAGCCAGTTGATCAAGGTCAACATCAATAGTTATATATCATGTTAATAGTGTATACCCTTGAAGCAATGTGATGAAAATGCTACTTTACCCCTGTGATCTTCCTCCAAAAAAATTCATAATCCTAATGGAATCATACGAAAAGCATCAGACAAATCCCAGTTGTGTGTGTGTGTGTGGTGGGGGGACATCCTACAATGTATTTGACTAGTACTCCTTAAAACCAGCAAGGTCATCAAAACAAGGAAAGACTGAGAAACTGTCATAGGCAAGAAGAGCTAAGGAGATGTAATGTAATGAGATCCTGGAACAGGAAAGGACATTAGGTGAAAACGACAGAAGTCTGAAATACTTTTGACTTTGGCTAATGTATCAATTTTGGTTTATTAATTGTAGCAAATATAAGCATCTGATGTAAGATGTTAGTAGAGGAAACTGTGGGTGGGGTTTTTTTTGTAATATAAAATTACTCTAAAAATAGACTATTATTAAAAAAGTCATTCTTTACCAAGGATATCTGGGAGATCTTGTATTTGACCTTATAGGTGAGTCGTGGGGCCAACGTCTCTGGAATAGATACAAATTCTTTGGTGGCCATAGAACACTGTATATGGCAACACAGTCACATTCAATGGCTATTTCTTGAGAAGATTAGCCCTGTGGGATCATGTATATGTAATCTAAATACTGCACATGAAAACAATGGGTTTTGTATAATTTATTTTTAAAAAGCTTTTTTTTTTTCTGGTTACAAACGTAATAGATAGCTTCAAAAATTTGAAAAATATAAAAAACCAAAGAAGAAAAACTTTAAGCCATCTCAAGAAAGGAAGTCTCAATGCACAAGACATTGAAGACTTTTGATTGGAAGCTGCAACTCTTTCGTAGACTATTTCCATCTAAAGTAGTTGCTACATGTGTCTTTTCTCAAGGGTGGGGGTCGACAAAATGGCCTGCAGCCACCCGTGTGTCAAAAGGTGTCAGTTCTAGCTCTCATTGCCACATCCTTAGCATCAGGGGGACAATTGCTGGTTAAATCATCTGCACTTAGTTTTACCCCTGACCTGAGGAGGTCAGGAATTAGTTACGTGATTGGCATTTGCTCTTCCTAGCAAATGGAATGTGTGGAAATTATAGTAAATAGATTATTATCACACATTGTACTAAAGTCCTGTTCTTATTTTGATATTTAAAAAAAACATGTTTTCCTCATCTCAAGGTTATTGTGGGAAAACCAAAGCAAATATATTGATAGATTCAATAGGGCTATATGTATGAAAGGAGCTTTAAAAAGTTCAGGATGAATTATGCATTCTTTTTATTTTCTTATTTCTACTGTCTATACCAGGGGGCAGAAAAATATTTATAAAGATCAGATAACAAATATTTTAGATGGAGTGGTGTGGCAGCACATTATCCCAACTCTTCCCTAAGGTTTACTTTCCTCTTGGGATCACTTCTAATTCGCACTGCCCTCTCAATGCTCTCCATCTTCTCTTTAGAATTCGGGCCCACCTTAGACAATTGACACTTCCCTTTTTTCTCACGGTGCCTATAAGACAGCTGGGGAAGTCAGAAGGAGACTTTGCTAAGGTCTAGAGGATAACAAGAGGGAACATACTACAGACAGCACTGTGGCTCTGGTCCCTGCTTGTGCTTAGCTGCGGGCATCTCTGTGCAGTTCCCAACTGTGGGAGCTCCAGAAAAAGAAATAAAGCCAGGACATCCAGAATATATAAAGAACTTATACAACTCAATACCTAAAAAGCAATCTAATTAAAAACAATGGGCAATCTAATTAAAAACAAAGGACCTGAATAGACATTTTTTCTAAAGAAGACATACAAATGGCCAACAGACATATGAAAACATGCTGAACATCACGAATTATCAGGGAAATGCAAATCAAAACCACAATGAGATATCACCGTACACCTGTCAGAATGGCTAAAATCAGAGAGACAAGAAATAACAAGTGTTGGTGAGGATGTGGAGAAAAAAGAACCCTTGTGCATCATTGGTGGGAATGTCAATTGGTGTGGTCACTATGGAAAACAACATGGAGGTTCCTCAAAAAATGAAAAATAGAGATACCATATGATCCAATAATTCCACTACCAGGCATTTACCCAAAGAAAATGAAAACACGAATTTGAAAAGATATATGCACCCCTACATTTATTGTAGCATTAGTTACCATAGTCAAGATATGAAGCAATTTAGGTGTCTACAGATAGACAAATGGATAAGTCAGATGTGGTATATTTACAATGGAATGTTACACAGCCATAAAAAAGAATGAGATTTTTGCCATTTACAACAACATGGATAGACCTAGAGGGTATTATGCTAAGGGAAATAAGTCACACTGAAAGAGAGACATACCGTATGATTCCACTCTTATATGTAATCTAAAAAAACCAAATGAATAAACAAATGAACAAAAAGCATAAACAGACTGATAAATACAGAGAGCAAACTGATGGTTGTCAAAAGGAAGGGGGATTGTGGGCAAAGTGGGCAAGGGTAAGTGGAAGATACAGGCTTCTAGTTATGGAATGAATAAGTCCTGGGAATGAAAGACACAACATATGGAATATATTCAATGCCAGGGAACTATTTTCTTTTGCTTCTTCGCCCAATCTCCTGTTTTTAGTTGTTTATGAGTTGTTATTTTGACATGGTGGTGGGAGGAGTGATAGCCTCAGTGATGAGGAGAAGATTATATAAGAATGACCAGAAATGTCTATACACATAAATATCTCCTCTAGTGACATGACCATGTCTGCCCCTTTACCCCATAAAGTCCCAGGGACTGAGGGGGTTCTCAGTCCCAGGGCTGAGAACCCCAGGAAGCCTGTACCAGGGAAGTAATAATCTGAAACAGGCTCGACTTACCTGGGGGGTATGGTGGCATGGAAATTATTTATTTGCTTTGCTTTGTATTAGTTCCTTCAAAATTTTAGGCCCATTCTTGGCCAATGCACCAAGAAATTTGTTGTTGTTGTGTTTTGGACCCTTCAGATCTCATATTATAATTTAAAAGTTTGATTTCTTTTATGATGGCAACTTTATTTTTTTTTATTTTAATTTAATTTAATTTTAATTTTTTTTAATATATGAAATTTATTGTCAAATTGGTTTCCATACAACACCAGTGCTCATCCCAAAAGATGCCCTCTTCAATACCCATCACCCACCCTCCCCTCCTTCCCACTCCTCCATCAACCCTCAGTTTGTTTTATGATGGCAACTTTAAAATGTTGTCTATACAATTCTACACAATCTTAAATTTGGTTTTGATCTTCAGAATTTAATGATCACTTTATATATACACCACCTTTTACTCATAAGTTTCAAATGGTATTTAATTCAAAGACTGCCTCATCTTTAAGAATATTTGCTACAAATTATTTTAATACATATCTTCTCTTGGAAAAATAATCTGAAGAGATTTCTACCATATTCTCTTTTTATTGTCTATATTTGCCAGAGGTTGCCATCCCTTTTTCCAAAGTTCCTTTGAAGTTTACCTTATTTTAAATCATAAATGATTTACTGGGGATAGGGGCCCCATATTATAATGCATCTCCCTGACATTGCAACATTGTGACTCAACATTTAAAAGAAAAAAATAGTATCAGTCAGATATATATTAGAACATGAACACAGCACTGGAAACCATAAAAGTCCTTGAAGAGAGCACCGGCAGTAATCTCTCCCACATAACCTGTGGCAACTTTCTTGCTAGGTCTCCTGAGGCAAGGGAAACAAAAGCAAAGATAAACTACTGGGACTGCATCAGAATAAATAGCTTCTGCACAGTGAAGGAATCAATCAATAAAACTAAAAGCAACCTAAGGAATGGGAGAAGATATTTGCAAATGGCATATCTGGTGAAGGGTTAGTATCCAAAATCCATAAAGAACTGATCGAACTCAACACTCCCAAAATGAATAACCCAATTAAAAATGGTCAGAAGACACGAATAGACATTTTTCTGAAGAAGGCATACATATGGCCAACAGACATATGAAAAGATGCTCAACATTATTCATCATCAGGGAAATACAAATCAAAACTATCATGAAATATCACCTCACACCAGTCAAAATGGTTAAAATCAACAATACAAGAAACAAGATGTTGGCAAGGATGTGGTGAAAGGAGGACCCTCTTGCACTGTTGGTGGGAAAACAAACTGGTGCAACCATGTGGAAAACAGTATGGAAGTTCCTCAAAAGTTAAAATTGATCTACCTTATGATCCAGCAATTGCACTACTAGGTATTTACTCAAAGAATAAAAAAGTACTAATTCAAAGGGATACCTGCACCCAGATGTTTACTGCAGCATTACTTACAATAACCAAATTATGGAAACAGCCCAAGTGTCCATCTCCTAATGAATGGATAAGGAAGATGTGGTATATATAAACAATGGAACATTATTCAGACATAAAAAAGAATAAAATCTTGCCATTTGTGACAACATGAATGGAACTAGAGAGTATAATTCTAAGAGAAATAAATCAGTCAGAGAAAGACAAATGCCATATGATTTCACTCATATGTGGAAGTTAAAAAACAAAACAAACAAGCAAAGGGGAAAAAAGAAAGAAAGAGGCAAGCCAAGAAACAGACTCTTAACTATAGAGAACAAACTGATGTTTGCCAGAGGGGAGGTGGGTGGGGGCATGGGTTAAATAGGTGATGGGGATTAAGGAGGGCACTTGCTGTAATGAGTACTGGGGGTATGGAAGTATTGAATCACTGTATTGTACACTTGAAACTAATATTATACTGTATGCTAACTACCTGGGATTTAAATAAAAACCTTAAAAAAAGAATGTGAACACAGCAACAGTAATTGCAAGATAAACTCACAGATTTACATTTTTAAAGTTCGTATTTTTTTTGTCCAGGTATAAGGCAAAGACAAAAACACACTGAGACCATGTCAGTATGCTTCTCCTTGGCTATTTTAATCACACTGTGCTCTTGTCAAAAGGTAGAGTTAGATCAATGCACAGAGCTAACAAATGTTTTTCTAATGACAGTCATTTGGAATGAATTCAAGTTTTATTTTGGCTGAGGAGGGCATGAGTTATTGGGAAAAGTCTGCTCCACCAGGATATCAGCAGTGTGTGTAAACTGGCTTATGCTCTGAAAGAGGCAAAACCAGACTTAGGGCATAGGGTTCCTAACTACTGTGACTGGATCATTTCCACTGTGTCTGGTATTTTGACCATAAGTCTCTTTGCCGCAAGCATTTTTGCTGCAAACATTTCACTGCATAACTAACTGGTTGTAAGGCAATTTTGCCATAAATTATAAAAAAATAAATGGTTGACAGTTTGGTTTGACAGTTTGTTGGTTTCATCAACTGGTTGACAGTTTTGTTTCATTTCTCCCTGAATGCAGTACCTCAATCTTTGTATTATATAAGTCTTAGCCCTCATAATGGTCTATACAGTGGCACAGAGTTTTGAACCCACATTTCTCATACAACTTTGGAATGTGTATTGACAGATGTCTGACAGTATGCCAAGAACAGCTTTCACAACGCAGTACAAAGCTCAGCTAGAAATATGTACCCTAGTAATGGAAATGGACACCTCTTTTAATGAAGGAAAAACATTTAGCAATGAAAGAAAAAGTACAATGTGGAAGAAAAGATGAATCAATAACAAAATTAAAAAAAAAGAATACTGTGAATGAAAGACATTAAGGGCGAGTACTTAGGTATAATCTGCAAAATAAATAAAATCAGTTATTGTGCAGTATTGCCATGAATTTAGACTAGAAATTTTGAATATGTTCAAATATCTTGTATTTTGCAATCAAATCTTTTTAATTTTGTTATTCATTTTTTTCCCCTATTTCATCATGTCCTTTTTAATGAATGTCCCTCTTTTTTTTTTTTTAATTTTATCTTTTACAGCAAAATTGCCTCATGGTCAATTAGCTTTGTGGAGAAAATGTTTGTAGCAAAAATGCTTTTGACAAAGATGCATATGGTGAAACTACCTAGAACACATCTCTACCACTCTGTTGATATGAGAAGTACAAAAAACTAAGAGTTCTTGTTGGTGATCCAAGTATGCCTTAATTTACTGCTGGACCTCTTTTCTTTATTTACGTAAAAGAAATAAGTGATCAGTCTTGGCACCAAAAACATAAATAAACTCTGCACCCATCATTTTGTAAAAGTAAAGTTCCATTTTAATCAATATATAAGCAAACATAAAAATTGCCATATTACATAATCCAGTTCCACTGTACTTAAAATTTTTTTAACTTTTTATTTTGAGACAATTGTAGATTCACATGTACTTGTAAGAAATATTACAGAGAGATTTGGTAAACCCTTCCCCCAGCTTCTCCCAGTGGTGACGTCTTGCATAATTTAGTACCATGTTGCAACCAGGAAATTAGCATGGATACAATCCACTGACACGTTCAGATTTCAACAGTTTTACACTCACTCCTGTGTGTGTGTGTGTGTGTGTGTGTGTGGTGTGAATGAGTGATTTAGTTCCATGCATTTTATCATATGTGTAGCATAGTGGGACTACCACCATATTTAAGATGCAGAACAGTTTCATCACAAGGAACCCTTATGCTACACTTCTATAGCTATGGCCACTTTCCTCCCTGCCCACTTCCTAACTCATGGCAACTACTACTCTGTTATTCATCTCTATAATTTTGTCATTTCAAGAATGCTATATAAATGGACCCATACATAAATTTAGAAATTATTTTCACTTGGCGTAATTCCCTTGACATCCAGTAAAGTTGTTAAATGTATCAATAGTTTGTTCCTTTTTATTGCTGAATATTATTTCATCATATGAATGTACCATTGCTTGTTTAACTATTTACTCATTGAAAGATATTTGGATTGCTTCTAAATTTTGGATATTATGTATAAAGCTGCTTGGGATATTTGTGTACAGGTTTTGTGTGAATGTAAGTTTTCATTACTCTGGGATAAATGCCCAAGAGTAATCCCTGGATCACATGGTAAATGCATGATTAGTTTTATAAGAAGGTTTTATACTCTTCTCCAGAGTGGTGATACAAATTTTACATTCCCACCAGTAATGTATGAGCAATCCAGTTTCTCCATATTTTTGCTAGCAGTTGATGTGATCACTATTTTTTATTTTAGTCATTTTGATAAGACTATAATGGATAGCTCATTGAAGTTTCAACTTGCATTTCCTTTGTGGCTGATGTTAAACATTTTCGAGTGCTAATCTTCCACTTATATATCCTCTTCAGTGAAATATCATTTCATGTCTTTTGTCCATTTTCTAATTGTTTGTTTCTGATTTATTTTACTGTTGGGTTTTGAGCGTTCTATGTATATTCCAGGTACAATCCTTTACTGGATACGTGGTTTTTAAGTATTTTCCCCTAGTCTGTAGCTTTTCTTTTTATGGTTTTCACAGGATATTTCACAGAGCAAAAGTTAGGTTCTTTTCTTTCTTTTGATGAAGTCCATTTTCAAATTTTTAATCAATTACTTCTCTCATGAATGATATTTTTGGTGTCTCACTTTATTTTTATACGTTTCTATTTTCCCAAGGTGTGCATATTTGCAGTTAAAAGGAAAACTTTTTTGAGAAGAACACCGCTGTGAGTTCCCAATGTTTTTATACTTAGAGCAATTCACTCATGTAGGGTGAACTTGGACTATTTGCTTCACAGCTGAACAGTGTAGGTGATAACGGAAGTCCCGGTTAGCACAAACCGCATTTAATAAGACATTTTTCTCCTCGTTCTCACAATTGATATTCTTTCTCAGGCTTTTTAATGGTTCTGGTTTTGGGGATTGCACTAGTTGGTATGTACTCTAAGCCCCAAGCCCAGGAGATGTACAAAGTCTGTTTTATTTTATTGCTGGGAGTTTCTATAACAGACAGGAAAGTACATGCATGAAATTCCAAGTCAGCCATGCCCAAACGTGTATCTTCTAAGCTGTAGGAACTCTCCATGTTCCATTTTCTCAACAGGAAGATGGGGATAACAATCCTAAGTTTCATAAAGTTGCTGTGAAAATAAAATGAAATAGTGTATGCAAGGCACTTTATAGAAGATCTGGTATACTGATATGCTGAATAAATATCACCTGCTAATATCATAACCTTTTCATTTCTGAATGCATTCACTCTCATATTATTTCCACCTAAAGCAAAGAATTTCAAAGTTCCATAGCCACCCATTTCCCCTTATCAAGTTCTTTAAGGAGAACATGAATGTCTAAAGGAAGAAGCACTGGCTGTTTTTGGTCCCCTAATGGCATAAAAACAGTGGGTTTGTGCCTGGGAGAGGAGCACACCTTTGCTTATTATGGGAGAGTTGTTACATAATAAATACCTCTTCCTTTGCAATTGTATAGCAGAAAACACATCTCCAATAAGTTATATCTCTTCAAAAATAAATCTGAGGCAAGGATGCAAGTTTATTTGAAATAGGGTCAAAGAAAACACTGTACAAGAGTAGGCAAATGAAACGGGGAAGAAAAGGCAGCCAAGAAAGGATGTGTTACTAACTAACTACCACTATGGCAACAGGAGTTTCATGCCTCTGAGAAGTCTGGGAGACAGTGTAGGAGATGTGACTCAGAGTTATCTCACTGCAGGGGGCAGGGATCCTGGTACTTCTCTACCAGTTCCCCTTGCCATTGATGGATGGGTGCTCCAGGGTGGGGTGGATTAATTCCCTGGCACTTCCCTTCAGCTCCAGGACGAAAAGAGCCCTTAGCCACCAGTTAAAGGTGGAAATTGAGCAAAGAAAATAGTAAGTGTTGAGGGGATGGAGGCAAGTCGCTGATAGTTTCTGCTATAGTCTGTTCCTTGCCCCCTCACACATCCACTTGTGCCCCAGTTTCACTTTATTTCATACTATTTTTCAAGTTTGTATCCAGTCACAAGGCCTTAGTAGACAAGCTATAGTCCCCCACAGTTGTAATTGGTTTCAAGGACATAATTGATATTTCTCACCTCTTCTCTCCTCCATCCATTTTAGATCCCCCCCCCCGCCCCGCCCCACGTTCAGCTAGCACATTCACATGGAGAAGTTGCTAACTCAGTAGGATAACCCACCCTTTCATCTCCATGGGGCCTGGGTCCCTGGTTAGTACTTTAGCCATGCTGTAGTGGTTACAGTTACACATGTACAGTTACTGGAGAGCATGGAAGCATCAAGAAAAGGGGCTTCCGTGAATTCTCTGGGTTCCAGACCTACTCCTCCTTGCTCCATTATATAGCTACAAAATTATTTGTATCAGAGACGTGATTTCTGACCTGCCCTTGGTGAGAGATTTCAGCAGAACCCTTAACTGTTTTCTCAGGTAGAACATTTCACTCATCATAGGGCCACCCACATTCTTATTCTCCAGATCCAAACCAATGTAGGCCTTCTACCTGGGGTAAGAATATCATCTTAATTATGCATTAAGAACTGAGAAAACGTCCCCTGAGGGACAGACTTGGGCCGGTTCTCCATTTTCTGCTCCGTCTTCACCCCTTGCCACCCTCATAGAGTCTGTGCAATGATTTGCTTAGACCCTGCACCAAATAACCCTCAACTGTCCTGGTCATCCCTTTCTCCTCAGTGTACAACTACATGGGTATATGCCTAGAGTTCCTTTTGGGGTAGAATTAGGGGAGCTCTCCTGTATGTGCTTACTCTGGTGTCACAGGAAATTGCCTTCAGTGGCTTCAGTTGATTGTCTCTGGATGTGAAAGCTGATTCTGGCCAGAGTGGAGTGTTTATTCATCAGCTCCTGCCAGTCATTTTTTGAAGCTGTCCTGGGAAGCACTAATTCCCTGGTATTCCTAGTCAGCACAGCAGGAGCAGATTGTGTTCCTGTGGTCAGGAAAAGCCCTTAGAATGAGCTGCAGGCACTGGCAGTGGGAATTTGGGCAGACATGCACAGAAGTGGTAAGCACCAAGGGATCATGGGGCATGGGCCTTCAACCACGCTGCTGACAAACCCACTAATTGGAAACTATTTGGTTATAGTTCAGTGGATTTCTGCATCAGCTAACTCCAGGACTTTTTTTTCCTTACACTCTGTTTATAAACTGACATGGCTAGGATCTATGTTTTCCCCTTTAAATTAAAAAAAAAAAAGCTCATTGGTAAAAATCATAAAAGCAACATGCACGGTCATTGAGAAAATGCTGAGAAAATACAAGGCATAGAGTAAGAGCCGTAGGAGCCTCGAAGAGAAAATTGCTATTCTGATGAGCAAGTGAAGGAAACAGGCAGAGACCTTGAGCATCTCTGCTGACTCCCTTGTCTTCTGTTTCATCTGCAGCATCGGAACATCCCCATGAGAGAGTTACAATTTGAATATCATTCTAACTTCATCACAAAAGAAGATGAATAATAAAACATTAACGTGTTGAAGGTTACACTGTGAATTTTAGGAATACAACCGTGCCTCTTGATTCCTGTTTAGTATTCGGATACTCCCTAAACTACCCTTTATGTCACCTCAATTGCTATCTCAAATTATACTGTTCAGTTCATACTCCACAATCTGTTTTCTCTGGGGGAATGGAGAATGACAGCCTATCTATCATCCTTCTTTGCTTCAGAATGAAATGTGACTTTTATGTAACTACAGTAATATATGTATGCTGTAAAAATGCCTTGCAGTCTGAAAATGCTACAAATAAATTGGGAAATGAAGACTAATGTGCAGCTGAAAGGTTCTAATTTTCAACTCTCTTAGCATGAGTCAGATTCCATGTGCCAGTGCTCCCTTGAAATAGGGTTGACAGTTCTCCAGCATGAAGCAGAAACACAATAGAATTCATCTCACACATAAATGTCTTACACCCACTACCACAAATGACACATGGAACTTGGGACCGCTTATTGGAGGAGTGAACCCAAAAGCCGTGTGACTTGACAATAATATCTTCCTCTTAATTTCATCCATACCCAATGTATTCTTCCTGAAATTTCTTTTTCAGGGGTATTTTGCATCAAACTGCCCCGTAATGTACCTTCCATTATGTTCCCATGCAGCATGCTGACAGATTTGTATACTGGGAGTGTTTAACCTTTATTCTCAGTATCCAAAGCAGGATACTGGCAGGAAGGGATATACATGTGAATAAAAAACTGATTTTTCAAGTGTTTCATCTACTGGGTACTTTATTTATAGATAAAGGATTGGGACTCAATGCTTGTAATCATTCAATTCCCAGAGAGTTTCAGGGACTCATTTTATGAATATTTGCTCCAAACCCTTGCTTTTTGTTCAAGAAGCACAAAAGTGAAGTTAATTGGGGGGCGGGGGGGAGGAAAGGGTTTGATTTCTTCTGTCACCTCCCAGTCAGCCACATATCCATTAGCACCATTGGTAGATTCACTAAGCCTTCTATTTCTGATTGGATATTTAGAGCTTGTAGAATCCACTTTCTTCTTTTATTTTGTGAGAATGGGGATTACAATTACAATTTCCTTCTCTCTGATTCCTCAAAGAGGACTAACAGCACTTCTCTCTGCAATCCCTGCACTTATTTTTGTCCAGCTGGAAATCCATTTAGAGCACCTGAGTCCCCAATTACAGTCTCTCTATCTTTCTCTGGCTTCAATTCCCTCTAAACAATATTAGTTTCACCTTTCCCAGTGTGACAGCAATGCTTTTACACAGAGCAGATGGAAGTAAAATAGAAGCTGAATGAACACATTTAATTTTGTGGTTTGTTAGGATTAAATCTTTGTCCCTAAAGCAGATTTAATAAAGCTTATATCATAACCTAAAACAAAGCAAGCTACAAAAGATTAAAAATATAAAGATAAAAAATGCTATCACTAGCATTGTCTCTCCACCCTCAATACCTCAATTTTAAGAAGAGTCATCATTAAGTAAGTTAAATATTTCCTTCATTTTGGGAGGATTCTGATTTATTAGTTACAGCTCTTAATAAGCCACCCCCAAATTGTGCATGTTTTAGCCTTCCCATTTTACTGAAGAATATTATACCATTTTTATTTTTAAATATTTTCAAGGCCTACCACTGACCCATTTATTTTGAATGATGATTGGTGAATTAAAATTGGGCTTTATTACTTCAAGTGTGGGCTTTGGAATCTGAAAGATTTTATCTTCTCCATTTAAACACTTGAATGACCTTCAGCGAGCTGATTAATGCCTTTGAACTTTAGTTTCCTCCTCTATAAATGAGCTGTTAGGATTAAGTGTAATAATATTTGTGAGAGCCCTGAGTAGGGTGCCTGACACATGACAGGAAATCTGTAAAGGTTCACCTTCCTCTTCCTTTGAAGGAGTTCTGATGGGATTGAAACAATTGATTTTGCAGCATTTTAGAAAATTAATTTTTACAAATGTCTATAAAGATCTTTATAAAATTAAAGCACAAAAGTAAGGAAAATCCATTAATTGGAGTTTGAATACTTAAAAAAAAATGATTAGAACTTCAAACTCTCAGAATGTATTTCCTGATATTTTTCCAACAAGATTTATTTTTCAAAGTTAATTTGTGATGACTGATATCAATACTGTACAATTTGTCAGAAATCTTTTAATCAATATGCAACCTTTCTCATAACGAATTCATACATCAAAGACTTAGATAATTAAGGAAATAGTTTTAGCTGGTTTTACACAAACTAACATACTTCACCCTGAGAAATGTTTTCAGAGGATGGGAAGGGGAGATTGGTCTGATCTCCATTATTTTCATAAGTCAGGCTAGAGAGAAAAGTCCTTTTATTGTCTAATACTTCCATTGAGAAGTAAAGGAGATGATTTTCAGAAATA
This sequence comes from Panthera uncia, assembly GCF_023721935.1. Classification (NCBI taxonomy): domain Eukaryota; kingdom Metazoa; phylum Chordata; class Mammalia; order Carnivora; family Felidae; genus Panthera; species Panthera uncia. Next base: position 26,823 of record NW_026059482.1, read on the forward strand.
CCAAATAAAAGCTGTGCTGTCCAGTGAACAGTAGGTTTACAACCTATAGGAATTATGTACGAACCCCCCCCCCCAACATACCGTGCACAAAATGGAGTCCTAAACCCTTAGGACTCACCTCACTTCACTTCCTGATTCTTCTTCCCGTCTTCATTTTGCGGGCTTATTTTCGAGGGCTTTGCCATGAGCATGTGCCAAAGCACAAAGAGAGGAGGGACAGTAAGTCTGTGTGTCACCTCAGGGAATGTACATTTGTTCCAATCAGACTACTTTTTGCCTTGCATGGGCATAGGCAAGATTGGGATACGCCTGTAACCTCTGTAGTACTCAGCCAATGAGGAACCAGGGGAGGGACTTGCATGTAGGAAATAAATACTCTGCTGTAACTTCCCCCAGTGTGCCTATGCATCAGACACCCATTCTTGCAAGAAGTTGATTAAAGCCTCACTTCACTGTGCTCCGAGTCTCCCCATTCCTCCTTTGGGTCCATGAGCTTATTTCCCAACATTCCTTTATTGAACAAGAAGTATCCATGACTTTCATACAAAATGGGACCTGTTTTGAAACAGAACTGAGTGGATTTAAAAATTCTCATCAATTTTTTTTAAGCAAAGCTCAGTTTTATTTTCTGCAGTAACATTTAAGTTCCAAACAAAACAAGTGGACCCTGAGTGCCCAAGGGCCAGTACAGGCTGAAGATCGGGCCCCATAATAAAGCGGCAGCCACTACAGGAATCATTGCCCTCAGAAGGATGCACTGCCTAGGAAGGGACACAAGGTTAGACCTTAGCTCCCTTTCTGGAGCCCAGGGTTAGCAGAAATGGCTGGCCTAAGCTCTATATTGTCCATATCACTAGGGAAATCTGGTGGAGAAAGTGGACAATGGAAAATCAGAGGAGGCAAGAACCAGCTCTCCACTGGACTTTCGGGATCCTGCCGCTCCCTGTGCGCCGTTTCTGAACAGCTTCTCTGTGGGGTTGGGCATCTGGGACCAGGGACCCACACGCGATCTGTGCCCCCAAGAGGGATGTGGAGAGCAGGCAGAGGACAAATACGTATTTAGCTTTCTGGTCTTCGGGCCGTGGGGAGGCGTCTCCGCCCGGCCAGGGGGCGCTCTGTGCTCCCGGGACACGAGGACAGCCGGCTGCAGCATGTGTTGGCACAGCCCTGGCTGTCCTAGCCGTCGTTGGCCTCAAATCAATTTTTATTTATTTTTTTAACTGATGTTTGCTGTTGGAAGCCCAATTTAAAGTATGTTAAGTAAAAAGTGAAATTTATTGGGAGATATTGGGGTGGCTACTCATGAAAAAAGCAATCCATGTGGATAAGACAGATGCCACTGAGCCTTAGGATGTGATAGCTGGAAACTGGGGCTAGAACATAATCAAGCCTTCATTTCTGCTCCATCTCTGAGTCCCTTTGCTCGCTTCCTTTTGTCTTGCCATGGATTAGGCTTTCTCCACGTGGCATAAAACACGAGCTGGTGGCTCCTGAAGTTCTATCTTACTGTTTCATCCAGCAGAGAAAGAATAACACTACTCTGATCACCTAATGACCAAAAACCCTAGGAAAGGCGGTGACTGGCCCAACTCAGGTCAGACGCCTACTTCTGGACCAATCATATGTGGACAGGGAGTGGGGTCTGGTCAAAACATGGCAGACCCAGGGAAACCATGTTAGTAGGGTGGGGAGCAGGTGGGTGGTAGAAAAGAACAATGAGTGCCTTCATGATTGGGCTCTGCTGTCTTTCCAGAGCCACCTCCCCTGTCCTTCCTGCACTTTTACCTCTGTGAATGGCACTAACGTCTTTCATCCATGGGCTTTTGCTCATATTGATTTTTCTGCCTGAAATACTATTTTCTTTCTTTTCTGCTTTTTATTCCTTCTTCCCCTTTTATTTGCAACTTATACTGTCCACAGGAAAATCATCCCTGGCCCTCAAGTCCAGGTTTCAACCTTACCTGTGCCAGGGGATACAAGTATAGCCTAAATTTCTCACACTAAGGCAAATACTGTATCGTATTAACCCCAACCCTAAGTAGGCTGTAAAACCATAAGGGCAGAGAACTCACGTATCTTGTTGGTTGCTATGTCAATAGCACTTGGCCCAACATCTGGCCATGAGTATTTGTTCAATAAACACTTGTTGAATAAGTGAAGGCATAAACAAAGGAGCAGGGATGAGAATATTTTAAGAGCTGTGGTAGCCAGGAGAAGGCAGTAGTAATGGTAAACTATATATCTTGAGAGTTTCTTGAAAAATCACTAGAGCCAATTTAGAACACTTGCTCTATGTATGCCATACATTATTTCACTTAATCTCTATGGGTTGGGTTTTAGAATTCCCACTTTACCTCTGAGAGTTTAAGTAACCTGACAATGTTTCCATTCTAAGTACACACAGTACCTGGGCTTAAAACTCAGTATCTGACTCCAATTCCCGTGCTCTTAACTATTGCCCTGCATCAGTTCCTTTGTTAGCAGCTTCCATATGAGAGAATGGCATACTTAGATCTTCCAGACTTCAAAGGCTATATGACACTCATTTTTTAGGAAGGAAGGAAATGTTCCCAATGACATTAATCCATTGGCCCGTATTCTATAGCAATTGAACAAGTTGACAAATTCTTACTCTTCCTGGTAGTGCATGAAAATGTGAAAAATAAAATTGGCAATCATAGTTTAATCACGAGGGAGAAAAAGAAAAGTTATTAACTGATTAGTCATTTGCTGAAGCTTGTTGAGATTCAATAAGTGTAAATTATGTAGAATAAAAAAATCTGCTGGATCTGATGATTATTTTCATTCTCTGGTTTTATAATGGCACAAGTGAAATTTCGTAGGAATGTAATGAGTTATCAGTATCAAATGGTTCTTAATTTAGAAACAATACCATAATTACCTAGGGTTTTTTTTTTATTTTTTTCTATTCTGAGTTTATGTTTACAAGTGACTAGCTCCAGATGATACCTAATTATCAAAAATTCTTCCAATTCTACCTTTGATTTATTTTGATGGCAAATTTGTCTTTAGTAACTTCCCTAGAAGACAAGTTTCTCATATTTTTCTCTGTTCTGTCTATATTACAGAATCCAAAACAGATGTGTGACAAGTGACAACTTAGCCCATCATTCAGATGGTCTTTTCTTTTTGGTGCTCAGTCAATCCAGCTGTAGAATAAAATAGACTCATGATCCTGTCATTCACAGTGACATGCCATTATATAAATATGAAGGCTAAAGATGGGCATGTGGAACTGACTTCCATTTATGTATTAATATTTTTAACTGTGATCATTTCCTGAGCTCGTAATTATAAACCACAGTTGGATTTTTTAGTGTAATTTACTAGAGCCATAATTCTTGATGAAATTACCATAAGCACACCAGCCTCTTTGGTTAGTCAGAATGTGTGCTCATGCCAATGCTAAAGCATGTGAAAAAGTCACATTTATATATATCTTTGTTCTTGTTATGTCTCACCTATAAATTCATAAACTTTAAGAGAAAAAGATTCATCCATTCTATTTCTTTTACACTGTGTTTCACTGTGCCTCCCAGCAGGGCTTTAGCACCTGGACATGTGATAACAGTGAGTAACTGACATTTCTCTCTTTGGGGTGTAGCTGCCTTTGGAAGAATAATGTGGGAGCTTCAATGTCATGCTCTAATCCATACGTTACTCCATATGCCTCCAGAGGCTGTTGGTTGCTTAGGACATATTCCATATGACATGGCAGTAATTTTTTTCATTTCTGTTTTTTTTTTTTTACCTCCTGCAACCAGTCTGATTAGCTTTGCCTTTAACATATATCCCAAAACACTCCACTTCTCTCCATCCCTACTGTTATTAGCCCAGACCAAGTCATCTTTTTAGGTTTTTAGCCTTTTGAGCTGCATTCCATGCTTCTAGTGTTGCCTCTCATCCCTTCCCACTTCCACCCCCACCTTTTTTTTCCACATAGCAGAACAAGGATGTAAATCAGATCCTGTAAGCTCACTGAGCATCAGACACCTCAAGATTATTCCACCTTGGAGCCTTGTACTTGTTACTCCTTCTGTCCAAAAAAATTTTGAAAATTCTTCACCCTTTGATGGCTGACTCATATTGCCATTGGGGTCTAGCTCAAAAGTCATTTCTTGGAGAATCCTGAAATCTTTTTTTTTCTTGCAATTCTTCTTCCATCTTTGCTTTTAATAAATATATGTGGCATTCACTAAATGGTCATATTTCATACATAGAATAATGACTCTCCAGAGAACTTTATCTTTCAGTACTTTAGAAAACAAAAGCAACTTTAGAAATGTTTTTTTTTCCTAGTTGTAAAATTAGTTCATGCTTATTAAGGAAATTTGAAAAACATAGACAGTAAAGGAAGATAACTAAAACCACCCATAACTCCACCTACCAGAGGTAAGTATTATTAATACTCTGCTGGTTTCTCTCTCCTTCTATGATCATGCATATCATACACTATCCTTTCTGTTTCAGATGTGTATCTTGTTATAATCTTCCCTGATAATCTAGATGGTGTTCACCTCAATATATCTCATTAGAGCTTTATTTTAAACCCAACTAGGTCCAACTGTGTATTAATGTAAACTTTCTACCACATTGTAGACATGTTCTTTCTCACCTGTTCCCCATATCACTCACAGTCCTATCCTGTGACTTTTAAGTTGGAACTTAAGTTGGAACTCTCCCTTCAAATTTTTATCCTCTTTTCCACCAACCTAAATCATACATTCACTCTTTATTAATTTATTTTTACAAATGTTTATTGATGACCTACAATGTGGCAGGTACTGTTCTTGGGGCTGAAGACACAGCAGTGAATATAACAAAGTCCCTCCTCTCATGGATTTATTTTGGGCAAATACATGGACAAATACATAGAATGTGAGATGGTGAAAGCCTGGTAAGTAGGTAAGAGTCATGGCAGTGAGTGAGTTGTTATTTTTAAATAGTATGGTCAGGGAGATTTAAGGAAAGACCCAAAGGAGGTCAAGAGTGAACAATGGGATATCTGGAGGAATTTCTATGGCAGAAGGAACAGCAAGAAAAAGGCACTGACACTGGAGTGTGCTTGGAGGTTCCCAGGAATAAGAAAGAGGTCAGCATGACTTGAACCTATCCAGTGAGTAAGGAATAGAAGGAGACAGGTCAGCAAGATCAGGTGGCATCACGGTAAGGACTTTGGGCATACCTCTGCTGTGAGTGAGATGAGACATCAGTGGGGGCTTTTGAACAGAGGAATTCCATGATCCTGTGGATATTTAGTGAGTTCCTCTGGTTGCTGTGTGGAGAATGGGTTGGAGGGAGCCAGGAGTGGGAACAGATGGCTGCTCAGGAGGTCACAGAAGAAATACCGGCAGAGGATGATTTTGTTTGTGAGAAATGGTCAGAATATGGATGTGTTATGAATATAGAGCCAACAAGACCTGGCTTTGGAAGTGGGAATTGAGAGAGGAGAGGAGTCCAGGGTGACTGCAGGGTTTTGGGCCTATGCAACTTGAAGAATGTATTTACCAAGATGAGTGAGATTGGAGGCACCTGGGTGACTCAGTCAGTTAAGCTTCCGATTTTGGCTCACAGTTTGTGCTCCGTGTTGGGCTCTGTGCTGATAGCTCAGAGCCTGCAGCCTGTTTCTGATTCTGTGTCTCCCTCTCTCTGCCCCTCTGTCTCTGTTTCTCTCTCTCTCTTTCAAAAATAAATAAAAACATTTAAAAGAAAAGATGAGGGAGATTGGGCAGGAGCAGGGGTTGGTAGGGTGGTGGGTACTGGACTGTATTAACAGTTCAGTGTTGGGGCACCTGTGTGGCTTTGTCTGTTAAGCATCTGACTCTTGATTTTGGCTCAGATTATGATCTCATGGTCATGAGATTGAGACCTGCATTGGGCTATGTGCTAGGTATGGAGCCTGCTTAAGATTCTCTTTCCCTCTCTATTTGCCACTTCCCTGCTTGTGCATGTTCTCTCTCTCTCTGTCTCTCAAAAAAAAAAAAAAAAAAAAGGAAAGAAATAAAAAGAGTTCAGTGTTGAATGAACTCAAATGGAAAGAAATGTCATGGATGTAGGTGGATGTTTGAGTCTGGATTTCTCTAGGGAATTGAGGTATGGAAATATGAATGTGGAATTGCTATACTATATCATATTTGAAGTCACAGGACTGGATGAGATTACCAAGGAGTGGTTTAGATAGAGGAGAAAAGAGAAAAAGGATGAACTAGATGGGGAGGAGAAGGAAGAGAAGCTGTCCATGGGCTTAAAATTTTTAAAAACTCAGGTTAAGTCTTAAGTTCTTTTCAAAACTTCTCTCATTATCTAGGCTAAATTTATCTTTATATTTCCTGTTTCTACATCACTTGAAACTATATGATGGAATTTAGCATTCAGTTACACCCTACAGTATTCCATAGTATTCTAAGAATATTCGTTGGGTGGCTACTATTTATGGTGTCAGGTGCAATACTAGGCACTGGCAGCACAATGGTGAAGCAGATAGACATGGAGCTTCTCTAGGGGAGTTTTTGTCCCTGGGGGATAACTATGTAGTGAAATAGTATATAGTCTATCCATAGAGTATATAGTGATGTGCTATGTACATGTAGCATATAGTGACATAGTATTATTGACTACTAAATATTACGTCTATATTCTCTCCTTCCTCTTTTTTGGTATTTCTTCAGTGGTGTTAACTCTGGAGAATGGAAATTAAGCAGTGATAAATATATCATTCCTTTGATTACTCAAGGAAATATTTTTAAAAAATATATAAGTGTTTTGAAATTTGATCTAAACATTGTTTATTTAATCAGTTCATAGCATGTGTTTTGTTGTAGTATCAAGTAACATCTGTTAAAAAATGATTCTCTATTTTTCTCCAATTGGTATTCTCCAGCGCCATTTCAGCTTGGCTAATTCTGAATAATTTCCAGTATATTTCTCTATACAAATAGCACTGTACCTTCTCTATGGAAAGAGCCAACCTGGTTAAACCACCATAAAAGCTGTCCTTGATTTCTTGTCCCTTCAGTCTCCCCCTCCTCTCTCTTAACTGTGATCTCAGGCTGACCTTCCCTTTCCCCATTCCCAGCCCAATTCCTGGCTCTCCACTTCACACAAATAGCCAGGCAGAGGGATAAATGCCAGCTGCAGAGGAGAGGGTAATAAAGACTATCCCAGGCAACATGAATCTTAATTTCCTAGGGTGGGTCCTTAGGAATCTGAATTTAACAAAGACCTCTAAGGTGTTTCTGGCACAAATTAATGTATGAGAACTCCTGATGAGTTTAGTTTGGCAAGATGGATGTACTGGGTGGCCCAGGCATTACTCTGTGAAGAATACGTTAGGCTGACTTCACTACAGGTTGGATAGGCTTCTTTGGGCTGACCTACTGAGCTTTGGGCCGCTCCAGGTGGTACCTCACTTGCCTCACCCTAGTCCTGGTCTGCTTAGAATGTTCTTCCAGAGAAGGTAGGATCAAACACTGGTTAAGAGTATGGAATCATTGGCACCACCACTTCTTAGCTATATAATCTTGGGCAAGTTATTTACACACTCTGAACCCTGGTTTCTCCCTCTGGAAAATGAGTAATAATCACACCAACTTTGTAGACCTTGCTGTGAGGAAGAAATGGAATAAATCGTGTCAGGGGCTTGGAACAGTGCCCACTGCAGAGCAGGGGCACAGGAACCACTGGCCATCACATTGCTCATCCTGTGGACCATTTCTTTTTCCTCTATGGAAAAGCTTGGCCTGACTCTCAAATGACAAATTCACAAGTTTTCAGAACATGACATATTCAAAACTTGGGGATGTCCAAGCTGAATGGTTTTGGCTTTGCCATTGTTTGGAGGAGTTTATCAGCCCCCAGAGGCCACAGTTATTCTAATGCTAATTTAAAGAAGAAAGCCCTAAGCAACACACCAACCCTAGTTGCCTGTGATTCTGTGATTGCTTTTACATTACTTGGCATCTTTCTTTAGAGCATTAAGCATTTTGTTGATATTGTCAACAACTTAATAAACAGCCTTCACAAAGTTGCTTTGAGAAAGATGTCCTATTAAAATGAGATTGTTTAAAACAAAACCTCTTTTCAAATAGGGTGAAACATAAAAACTTAAAAAAAATAAACCAGAGAAAGAGAGCAAAATCAAAGGAAATTTATTTGTGGGTATAGGATCAGCGAGAGAAAAATGGAGAGTTTCAACCCAGTTTCTTTGTCATTCGATTGTCACGGGTGGAAAGATCAGAAGGAAATTGCCCATCATTTTAGAAAGCCCATAGAAGGGAAATGTGGGTTTCTTGTTTCTTTTTGTTACAGTCTACAGTGATTCTTTATTTTATATTCCCACAGGCCACCCCTAGGGTCTGCATATGCCTTATTTCACTGGAGACCATCTCCCCAGACTCTCCCTGTCTCACACTGTCCAAGCCCACTGGAGATCTTACTGATGTACTCTGTGTATGTCACTCTCCCACTCCAGAATCTTACCTGAAGGGCATTCTGTCTGAATTCTGATCTCTGTATCTCTGCCCACACTGCCTCCTCTTTCTGCTCCAGGCTATTTCTTATCTTGAATGAATTCTAATATGTGTTGTTATTTTTCTTTCTATTGAAGCACCTTCAGAGAAGAAAGATGGGCTCAGGCTTCTTTGTATTCCTAGTGTCCTAGATACTCAATAAACATTTGTTGATGGTAATGATAATGATGTTGACTAAAAATTGGATTGATTCTCAAGGCTCCCCTTGTGATTAGATTCTGAATTAATTTCAGGTCTATTACAGCAATGAATAAAGCCTAAATTGCTCCCTACTTTGGGGAGCAGGGCTGTTATCAGGGAGAGTAACTCCCAAAGAAGTTCTAAGTAAGGCTCTCCCTTTCCCTGATGCTAGCTGGTACCATTGCCAAGATTTTGAGAAAAAGCTTGGGCAGTACCAGGAACTTGCTAACAAGTTACTACTCACTACCATATGCTTCTAGCAGATGATTAAACATTAGATATATTTTTAAAGATCTCCCAAGAATTCCAAATTTCTTTCTTTCCCTCAGCTACAGAAGGACACTGGGTTTAACTTGCCGCTTTCCTTCACTGCTCCCTGATTCATAAGGCTAAATTTAAGAAGGGAGCTGGCAGGGACTGATTTCTACAAGTCATCAAGAACATGTTATTAAAAGTTAATGTATTTCCCTACCCAGGTTTGGGACTAATGTAGCAATAAATTGAATGAAGATAGCTCAGACTGTTTACATAATGAGAAACCAGCTAATGTGGAACTAGAGAACCTTCTGGTTTTCTAGGGAAAAGGGCAAGGGTTCAATGTTTGTTTCCAAAGCATCATAGTAGCACAAGAATCCAAGAGAAAATCTTGCCTTTTCAGTCAAGCTATCCCAAGTCATGTCTCTCTTGCTTATAGTCTTACTGCTCTTTCTGGGTCTTGGGCCCAGTGTGGTCATGTTCAAGCTGACATTCCTGGGTACCTATGGAAGTTTGTGTTCACCACCTCTCCCTTCATGGGAGAGGAAGTTCCTGATCTTGCATTAGGTGAAGAGTGTATTCTTTCACCCACTAAGTCTCACTTTCTTCTTTTTGGAAATTTGTAAGAATTAAATAAAGTTCTAGCTGGAGAATTCTTTCAAGTGCCTGGTGCATATTCACAGTAAATAGTAGCTATTTTTGCTAATACTACTGAAGAATTTTAGTTAATTCCTCTCCTTCTGAATTGGTGAGAACAAATTCAAGATTCTTTCTGTATTTTCTCCTTCCTTCTTTTCATCTTTCTATTTCTTCTTCTTCCACTTCTTCTCCTCTTTAAGCCTTTATAATTCTATTGGGCTTCCTACACATGTAGGACATGTTGCAGGATTTTTATTGTAGTTGTTGAATGTAAAAAAATAATAAATGATGATGCTGCAAGATATAATAGGCTGGGCTAAAATTTCATTTCAAGGGACTTAGGGCAACCGTTACATAGATACTCCTACTGCAAGAAGAAAGAAAATGGACTTCCTCTTTCTGGACCTCAAACTGCCCTGCTGTAAAACAAAAGACTGAGCAAGATGGCATGTGCCAAAGCTTCCATGTGTCAGTATTTGCCTCTCACTAGAAACGGGGCAGATGTAGTGATAAATTGTCCTCAGCTAGCTCTATCTGACTGAGAAACTACTTCATGGAGTTTTCAAGTAAGGCTGGGTCTTGAGGAATAGGTGTGACCAGTACTCAGTGCTAAACTGGTGGTGGGCACATTGCAGAGAGCATGTGGCGGGCCAGCTCATCAGTAGGCTATTGATCTGGGGTCTGAAGAGCCTGGAGCCTCACAGGGGTGGACACATAGGATGCACTGAAGCCGGTGACATGCTGAGCAGGAACAAGGAATTCTTGGGAGTCAACTGAAAGGAGGTCATGGAATACCGATTGTTAATTTGTCCATGGAGAAGCCAGTGGGTTAAACCAGTTGTTGACGAAGCGCTAAATAATCTCAGAGATCGTTTAAGAGGGAACATGGAAGAACATGCATGCTTTTAGTCATGCAGGGAAGGTCTGCATCCTGGCCAAATGCATATTAACTTTGTAAATGGGGAGGCTCTTTAGCATCTCTGGCCTTAGTTTTCTGATCTGTAAAATAGGAACCTGGATATGGGCTTTTCAGGGCTGTTGTGATGGTTAGGGGCAGTATGTGTTTGCCAATGTCTTCAGAAAGTGGAGTGATTATTAGTGACTCCTTCAATTTTTCAGGTAAAAAAAACAATAGTAAGGATGGCAAATGACTGAACTATTCGTTTCTGAGCTACATCAGTGCTTCTCCAGCTGTAAAGTGCACAAAAATCTCCTTGGGAGCTTGTTATAAAAGGGATAATCTGGCTTAGTAGAGTGGGGCCCAAGATTCTGCATCTTTAACAAGCTCCCAAGTGAGGCCTATGCTGCTAGTCTTGGACCAAATTTTGGGGAACAACAACCTACACAACATAACCTCCTACGGTTGTTGAGAGATGTAAAAGAAGTGGTAATAAAGTGTCTAGCAAAGAGTCTGACACAAGGTCGGCCTCCAAAAATTGTAGCTGGTATTATCATATATTTGTTTTCCAAATTTCATGGTCTCTCCCAGATGCCCCTGAAGTGACCCTAAACGAGGTCAGACTGACAGCGTTTTGGGAGAGGCAAGAGCCTTTTGACAAAGTGTTTGTAGAGCTGTGCCCCTTTCAGTCTGAGCAGGGCAGGGAGGGGGGCTTCTGCAAAATAGGAGTTGGCAGAGACTCTCACAGGCAGGGGCTCCAGGCCTTTTCTAGCTTGTAGTTATTCAAAGAAGGGTCATTTAATGGGTCTGTCTTTAGCAGCTCAGGCTGCTAGGGGATAAGCCAGGTGTAGGCATCCAGTGCTGTTGGAGAATCCTTCCTCAAGGTGGCCTCAGAGAGACCAAGGAAGAGGAGAGCCAGCCTAAGGAAAGATGAGTTCTTCTTACTGACACTCTGCCTTGCAAGTTTATAGCCCAGAAAAGTGCAGACTATTTATATCTCTGTGAGCCCAGCAAGCACAGATTTTCAAGTTTTATGAAGACATTCCAGCACTTACAATGATATTAAAATTTAATGCTTGTGCTTTGCTTAGCTAACAGTATCTTTTAGAGGTGGAACTAGATGACAGCCCAAGCTTCTCTGATGTCTGCTTGTCTGGCATTCCATTTCAGCCCTTCTTGCACTGAGCTGTCACTGGCTGCTTGGGGCAGAGACTCATTTGATATCTGTCTCATCAGACTGAATATGGTCTTTCCTCTCTGCAGGTATGTCACAGTGCTTGGAAGTACCTTTCAAGGGCCAGCTTATGGAATGATTTCCCATCATCAATCTTCGATCCCAATGTCTTAATGGAATTCTTACTCTGCTGTTATAGCTTCCTGTTAGATTCACAGCAGGATTAGGGAAAGATTTTGTGTGTACTTCACATTAATAAGATCAGCCCCCAAGGAAATCTATGACATAAATAGGAGAGACTCACTGCTTTTCAAGGCAATTGATAAGGATTTAGGCAAAGGCACTGATTATACAAAAACAGGTTAATCCCTGACCCAAATACAAGCAAAATTATGAAATCAGTGAAACTTAAGTTCTGTGTTTTGTGCCAATAAAGCCAACTTTAAGAATTAAATTCCTGAAAATAAGACAAAAACAGAGAGGGAGGCAAACCATGAGAAACTCTTAAATATAGAGAACAAACTGAGGGTTGCTGGAGAGGAGGTGGGTGGGGGGGATGGGCTAAATGGGTGATGGGCATTAAGAAGGGCACTTGTTGGGATGAGCACTTGGGTGTTATATGTAAGTGATGAATCACTAAATTCTACTCCTGAAACCATTACTCCACTATATGTTAACTACCTTGGATTCAAATTAAAAATAAATAAATAAATAAATAAATAAATACCCCCTCTGTGGAAAAGATAAATTAAAAAATAATAAAAAAATAATTAAATTCTTTTTCATTTATTGGAATATCCTATGTCTATAGTTCTCAAAGAGTGACATGAAGACCCCTAAATCAGAATCACAGATTCTGGGCAGATTGACAACAATATATATCGCTTATCACCACCCCAGGCTGGTTCAATGTTGAACAAGCATTTTAAACAAACCCACATGATTTGAAAACAGTTGACTTATTCAAGGGCCATAGTTAGGATGGTTAAGAGGAGAGTGTGTGAGTAGGCTGTTAGCTGTAATTTATCTTTTGGAGTCTACATAAAATTTTATTTGAAAAAAATGTTTCTGTGATTCAAAGAATTAGAAGATCTCCAGTGTAGTGGCTACAGAATGTCTTTTCTCAGGTTCCAATCCTGACTGCCAGTTGTTTGCCATGTGACCTTAGGTTAGGGAGTGGCAAATGACAAGGGTCAGCCATCTTGTTTCAGTAAATAAAGTTTTATTGAAACATAGGTCCACGTGTTCATTTACTATTGTCTATGGCTATTTTCAGCTATAATGGTGGAGTATTTCTGACAAAGACTATATGGCCTGCCAAGCCTTAAACTGTACTTAACTAGCTCTTTAGGAAAAAGTTTACTGAATCTTGAATTAGGTAAGTTAAAGTCTCTCAGTTTCAGGTTTTCTCATTGATAATATGAGATTAATAGCACCTATCCTATACAGTTGTTGAAATAATTCAATGACATAGTTAATGGAAATTTCCTAGTATGACTTCTAATAATACTTTCAATAATATTGATTGCTTGCTTGCTGTGTGCTAGGCACCGATTTAAACACTTTACATGGATTTTCTTATTTGTTCTTTATTACAACTCTGTGAAGTATTATTATTCCCATTTTACAGATGAGAAAACAGAGGCAGACAGACTGAGTAATCTGTCCAAGCTTATACAAGCCACAATGGCTGAGGCAGGATTTGACCTCAGAGCCTATGTTGTTAATCAGTATGCTGAATTTCTTTTCTTTTCTTTTCTTTTCTTTTCTTTTTTTTTCCTAAGTGAGAAAGAGAAAACACAATATGGGGAGGGGCAAAGGGAAATGAAAAGAGAGAGAATCTTCAGCAGGCTCCACATCCAGAGTGGAGCCCTACACGGGTCTCCATCTCACCACCATAAGATCGTGACCTGAGCCAAAATCAAGAGTCTGGTGCTTAACCAACTGAGCCACCCAGGTGCCCTGGAATTTCTTCCAGTAAGGTTTCCTCCCCCTTTTGAAGTTGGCACTGCCTGTACCTCTGCTCACGAAACTTAAAATAAGCTCTCTGAACATGAGAAAATTGTGAAGTGGGAAAGGGATTGTGGATTTCACCCAACAGAAACTTACCATTTTAAGGTTAAGGACACTAAGACCCTGTGTTCAAAGCCCTGTTGGCAGATATGTGCAAAACCAGGACTTATGCAGGGGAGCCCTTGCTCACCAATCAGCTAACAGCATTGAACTCTGTATAGGAGGGCACAAATGGTTCTTTGGGGAGATGAGTAAGAACTAAACACGTAGTCCTTACTGCCCTCAAAGTTTGTGACTCTTTCAGAAATGTACATAGGCAGTGCACAGGCTGAGTCTTCAATGCTTGTTAAAACCCTGACTATCTTCTAAGGGGGCCATATTGTGTGTATCACATCTCTGCCCTACCCCACCCCCAAGGATTCAGAGTTTTCAGGAGTATATATCAGTATGACGATACTGGTTATTAAAATATCGAAATATTTCTGTATCCATTGGAAATCATGGTTTCCCTGAGCCTGCTAGTGCCCTGACTGAACCCCCTTGCCCCCTCAACTTCTCACAATCCAACAGTTAAAGACTTAGCCCCTGGCAGTCTCTGACTGTTCAGTGCAAGTGCAGAGCTCATTGCTAAATTCAGTAATTCATATGTCACCGCAGCCTGGCATTATTCACCCCTTTGGTACAATAGGATAAGCTTAACCCATCATATTCTCTTTCTCAAGAATTTGCACCTAGAAGACAGGACAGTGGGACCTTTCACCTGAGGTCTGAACTTTAAGAAGATTGTGGAGAGGGTTGTGTCCACGGTGGGCTCTGAGCAAGACTGAGATGTGAAGAAACTGAGACTTCCTGACCTGCAAATGCTGGAGGGGAAACAGTGGAGGTGGGGCTCATATAGACACAAACAGTGACACCACGAAGGAGGGCAGATGGCCCAGTACAGGGACGGGGGAGCACTTGGTCCTGAGATCCACTTCAATCACTGAATATTTTTGGTTGCATTAGACTCTTCATGGGTGCCTAAACAAAACTCCTTTTTTCTGAAGGAAACTGTTCTTGCAATAAAAGAATCAGATAAATCAGTATGGTTTCAAGGCAAAAGTCATTCATTCCACTTAATCTTTTTTGATTCTTTTAAAGTTTATTTATTTATTTTTAAGTAATCTCTACACCCAACATGGGGCTTTAACTCATAACCCTGGGATCAAGAGTCATGTGCTCTTTCTACTGAGTCAGCCAGCCCCTCCCCATTTATACTAAACTACAACAAGAGACCTACTTAAATTGTAAAATCTTTTGTATCTAGCAATGCACTGTAGATATCTTTGATGGCATCTGTGTGACGGGCTTGAATACTATGACAAGATAGACCCTTGCTGTGGTGAGGTTAGACAAGGTTAGCAGCTGATGCTTAGAAGCCTGCAGAATGCTCTCCTCTCTCATTATTGGCCTTGATTCAGGGCTGCTGCCCATTGGTATGAATTATCACTTCTAATAACCAAATGGCCACTGAAATGGTAATGAGAATATTATGGTTTTCCAAATGAAAAGCCTCAATCTAATACATTTTCCTTTGAGAACACTAATTTGAAAATAAAATCATAGTCAATTTAAGCTGAGTTAAATACAAGGAACAATGGAAAATAACCAGCAAATGCCACTTATACCACTGCTTTAATATGGGGGCACATATACATCTATAACGTTCATCTATAGTTTCTTCCTGGGGAACTAAGGACAGTTGGTGAAAGATCTGTCACAGCTGAATCTTTACAAATGATTATAAAATGCACTAGGAGAACCAAAGACTGAAAGAGATGAGAAAATTTAAGTAGGAATGTTGATAATAGGCAAAACTATCCCAGGGGCTAGGCCACAAGTGGAATATCAAGCTGATGTGACAATACTTAGGAGAGAAAAACCCCTTACCTGAGATTCAAAGCCCAATATACATCTTTACTCTCTGCCCTCTTTCCTCCACACTCTGTGCCTTCACTTCATGGACAGCCCTGGAGTCACCTGTCTCTGTCTCTGCTTTCCTTCTATTCAGGAAGCCTAAATCTTATGGAAATTTGTCCAGTCTTACAATTCCCATACCCCCACCCTTTCCAAATTCCTATTCAGACTCTGAATTGTCATTGCATTTTGCATGACCTCTTGCACCACGACATTTAAAACATTTAAAACCTTGGCTTCCAATATTTGAGGAATATGTTCTTTTATTATTAGACTATAAGCTACCAAGAACTTTTGCACATATTCCTTCCTGTATACTTGAAATAAACTTGTCCTACCCTCCCCTGCCCTCACCATAGCTAATTAACTTTTATTTATTTTTAGATGGCTGTATTAACGACACTTTTCTGTGTTGATTCTTATCATCAAGAACACTTGGCAGATGCTGCTTTAGGTCCCTGGAGACTCCAATTCACTTGGTCTGGAGCAAGGCCTCGGCAGACTTTGAGAACAGATAATATTTCCATGCCCAGTTTCTGTTTTAGTTTCATGTCTCTTGAATGAAGCCTTACCCTTTTTTCATAATATGTGGCTTTTAAAATCCAGACTGATGAGAATATCTGACTTCTGGGTGAGAAAGAGCACTCATAGCAACAACCTTTTCTCACTGCGGACCTTGATTACACCTGTTCTACCCAATATTCCCTTCCTGTTTCTACAAATGATACTGTTAGGTGTCCCCTTCATTGGCAGAGTCTGTTATAGCTAAGATATTATCAACCTCCATATTATGCACTCAGGGAACCCTGGGGTAACAAACCAGACAGCGTTTTTGGCAAAAGAATTTGGCCATAGAGTATTTCCCAAGAAACAGGCACCAACCATTAGGCTGGGCTAAATCGGATGCAGAGAGACAGCCTTTCAGAGGGATT
Organism: Panthera uncia; assembly: GCF_023721935.1. NCBI lineage: Eukaryota > Metazoa > Chordata > Mammalia > Carnivora > Felidae > Panthera > Panthera uncia. The sequence goes on from NW_026059482.1 coordinate 43,419, forward strand.
TCAAAGGCTCCTATAGTCACTTTCCAAGTCTCCCACCATTTCCACCCCCCTCAGGTAACTGGACACACGTGGGTGACAAGAGATGGAGAAGCACACTGAGGCAGGCTTGCAGACCTCAAGGTTTGTCTTGGGGGCACCTGATCCCATCTTTCCGTTTACAGTATTCATGTTTTCTGCTCTTCAGTGTCTCCTCATAAACACTGAACCCAGAAATGTATTTCAAAATTTTGAGAAACCAAATTACAAAAGTCTCTTTAAAATATTTTGGTAAAACTTACTTTATTTCCATTTAGATCATATTATTGAGTTTCCTAAGAATTTGCTTTTGTTTTTCAGAAGAAAATTTAGACTATAACCTAAAGATTATTAACTTTACCCATATATAGTGATGGAAATTTATGTGTATGATCACCTTGTGGGACATTTACCTGAATGTAAATATTCCCTCATGAATCACCACTATCTTTGATATAAGAACTTATTACAGATAAGGAACTCCACACGTTTGTTTCTTCCAAGCCTCTTTAAAGCTGAGCAGCTTTGTCCTCAGTGTGGCATTTCTTTGCATCGAATCTTGTGGCTCTCACCTTTGCTGCTCCATTAAAGTGCCATTTAGGTTTCATTCCACTTGGGGGCAGTATTGTGCTCCTGATCGCAGCTGTCTTCTTGTTTTTGTAACTTGAAAATGTTAATTTGGGAATCTCAGTGGAAATATCCATTTAGTAACAAAATTGGAAGATGCAGGGTCATTTAGCCCTGCCTATTGCCAGCTGCGAGCTCCCTCTGTAGCAGACTTGGTGGCCAACTCATTCTAACTCCTTTGTCTTGGCATCTTCTTTTAATATCACTACCTTCTGAACCTTTTTATCTTTCTGAATGCTTTAGAGATATGACTTGCAGTGACAGCTTAGCATCAACAATCATGACAGAGGCTTAGCCAAAAGAGGGCCTAGAAAATGATATTTTACTTCCAGCTGTTTCTTGTTGCTATTAGCAAAATCCATTGGATTTTTCTTTTAGGAGAAAGATTACAATTGATTGAGGTAAAAGAAGACATAAAAACAGTGATTTTCATCCTTGGCTGCACATTAGGATAACCTAGGGAGGTTATATAAATTCCTGAGGCCCAGGCTGTAACCTAGAACAGAGATGAAAATGTCTAGGGGAGGAAAGGAGTTTAGAAATAAGCATTTTTTAAAAGCTCTCCAGGGGCGCCTGGGAGGCTCAGTCGGTTAAGCGGCCGACTTCAGCTCAGGTCATGATCTCGCGGTCCGTGAGTTCGAGCCCCGCGTCAGGCTTTGTGCTGCCAGCTCAGAGCCTGGAGCCTGTTTCAGATTCTATGTCTCCCTCTCTCTGACCCTCCCCTGTTCATGCTCTGTCTCTCCCTGTCTCAAAAATAAATAAAACGTTAAAAAAAAAAATTTAAAAAAAAAAAAAAAAAAAAAAAGCTCTCCAGGCAGGTTCAATGGGTAGCCAGATTGAGAACCACTTACCTAAGGAAAATTTGGAGGGCTAGAGCTAACTGTAAATATAGAAGAGTTCTAGAATTAAAACACGCTAAAAATGAGCCAGAAATCAGAAAAGCTGGTTTCTAGTTCCTCTTATTTTGTTGATTATTCATATGTCTTTGGACAAGTCACATCATTACCTTGGGCTGTTCTGTAAATGGTGTAAGGACTGAAGGTCATGGGATGTGACAATCATTTTAAAACAGACTATGTTTCACAGATTTTTGTTATTGTAATAATTTTTGGAACAATATCACTCCGTTTTATTGTATTTATGGGGCTTAAACAGTGCTCTATTCCCTCTTTCTGGATTTGACCTCTTCAGTGTGTTCTGAGCTTCATGCTGATGTCATGGAAGCAGAATTTTCTAGATGGGTGCTGGGCAGGAATTTGTATTTTAAAAAACAAACTGTGGGACTTCCAATTCTGGACAAATGGAGTACATGAATCTGTCTCTGACCTTCTAAGTAGAGCTAAAAACTGTAGACATTACATGTAAAGCAAATAGGATGTCCCTGAATGGTGAAGAGAAGCTGGACTTAGGAATCCTAGGATTCCAGAAATGTCATGACACTGAATTTTTTGTTTCTTTTTTCTTCCTGTATACCCCAGACTGGCTACTGGAGAAGCCTGCAACCCAGAATTTCAATGGGCACAAACAAATGAAGTCCCAAGGAAAGCCTTCTCTCTCTTACCAAAAGACTGGGAAAGGTACAGCCAGGCAAGACCAAAACTTTTTCACAATAAAGGCCCTATTCCAGCAAAACATCAGGGTAGAAACCATGCCACACCTTTACCTTGTAGAAAAGGTTGAGATATTTAGTCCACCCTGGACTGGAGGTAATGAGTGCTCTCTCCTCTCCATGCTGAGGCAGTGTTCAAGGAAGCCACGTTGGAAGCCTGGATCTCTACCCCCATCCTGTGGTGGTAAGGCACCCCTCCCTGCACCCTCTATCCCAATGTTCAGTGGAGGCCACTCAAGAAGCTTGAACTTCCATTTCCATCTGATGGTAATGAGTATCTCCCTACCTCCCGGCCATGGTGGGATCAGTGGAGGCTGAGTTAGGGAGTCTGGACTTCCATCTCCTTTCAGTGGTAAAGAGGAAGAGGGTGTGTTTCTTCCACCACTGGCCCAGTTTCAGCATAGGCCAGCTAAAACAAAGAAAAATTAAGTTTAAGATCTAGAGTCTTAAAGTATCATTATCCTAAGAGCCAGAAATATCTCAGCTTGAAAGAGAGAAGAAAATCAACAGATGCCAATATGGAGATGACACAGATTTTGGAATTATCTGATAAGTATTTTATTTTATTTTTTAAATAAAGTTTATTTATTTATTTTGAGAGAGAGAGAGAGAGAGTCAGCACATGTGAGAGCATGAGCAGGGAAGAGGTAGAGAGAGAGAATTCCAAGCAAGCTCTGTAAGTGCTGGCACAGAGCCCAAGACAGTACTCCATCTCACAAACTGAGATCATGACCTGGGCCAAAATCAAGAGTTGGTCGCTTAACTGACTGAGCCACCCAATGCCCCTCTGATAAATATTTTAAAGCAAATATCTTAAAAACGTTTTAATAAGCACTTATGAGCAAACCTGAAAGAAATGAAAACAACTGTTCAGGTGATTTTTATGCACTCCAGTGTTTGAAGATCACCAGTGCAGGGAGTTTAGGCTTCTTTGAAGAGGTGAGGCAGCTGGCCAACGAAGTCTTTGTTTCTTAAACTGTAAACATTTCTGTGAGGTCCTAAGCCTCCTTAGTCTTAAATATTTCTTGAATGCTTCCAACTTATTTCTTGGCAGTATCATGTAAACCTAGACTGCATAGTGGCAAATATAATATTCAACCTCATTGGTCTTTATAGCTGAAGGTTTCGGTATCCAAGAAGCAACATCCCTTGGTGGGCTCAGGATCCAATTGTACAGGATCCCTGACTAGCTCACATATGACCTAAGCTACATCTTTTCCTAGAGATCTCTATTTCTCTTTTGTATTGACTGCAGCTCCCACACCCCTCTACCTTCAGCTTATTGCTTTATTCCAGTGTCAACTTAGGGGAGTTTGGTGGGTGATTCAGTGACAGTCATTTCCATGGCAGCTGGTGAAAAATGGGGCAAGAATGAGGGGGAGATTCGGTAGTCCTCTTTCTCCTTCCACTGCTACCACCTTTCTGGGAACTCCAACACAATATTCTTTCCTTAGCAGCTGCTCCAGTGTCACTTCCATCAAAATCCTTCACCCACTCCTACTCCAGGCCCCATCCAGCTACTTTTCTCAAAGATTCCAAACTCCTACAATAAAATGCCCAAGAACACGTGAAACTGGGTTTTCTTTTGAAATATAAGTCAGTATTATTAACCCACTTATGCACAGGTCCCATTAATAAAACTCACTTATCATCTGTTCTCCTTCATCTTTAGGATCCCATAAGAAAAGAAAGAAGGGAGTGAGTTCTACTTTAGTTTTCCACCATCGATGGTATTAAAACTGATGCCATTTAAATTGAGGTTTAGAAAAACCTGAAGAGGATCTATACTTGGCGACTGTCATAATGCCTCAAAATCTTCTTTCCAATGGGACCACTATCATTGTTCTGTTGTCTTCTCAGACACCCACAGTACCTTTTTTAAAAAAAGTTTATTTATTTATTTTGAGAGATAGAGAACCAGTGAGGGAGAGGCAGAGAGAGAGGGGGACAGAGGATCTGAAGTGGGTTCCATGCTGACAGCAGAGAGACTGATGCAGGACTCCAACTCACAAACCGTGAGATCATGACCTGAACCAACAGAGCCACCCAGGCACCCCACCCATAGTACATTTGAATGAAAAGGTTCCTTTCCGCCCTTCTAAGGGAGAAGTGGGGAGTCACCAAGGAACACTAATATTTGCTGATATCCCTAGGCCGAGTTGCTACTTAGGCACCTCATATTCTCAACAGTCAAAATTCTACTCCTGAAACCATTATTACACTATATGTTAACTAACTTTGGAGTTGAATAAAATTTAAAAACTAAAAATAAATAAAAAAATAAAAATTTCTATTAAAATTTTCATAAATGATGTTGAGAGAAAAAATAACAGCCTTCAAAATGATGACCAATTTTCCATGATTTTAACAGAAAAAGCATATATTGAACAAATAGAAAGTGGAAATAGTGTAATTTAATACTTTGGCATAAAATATATGTCAGTAAAATACATTGTAAATATTGATTTCTTAAAATTATACTCTAAAATACTTTTGAAATTGTCATTAAAGGAACATGGAAATTTTATTCTTATCCCTTAGGTGAGCTATATAAAAGCAATGGTTAATATATATTCAGTACTATGTCTTCAAATATTTTTCTGTACTAAGTTGTAAACAGAAATGTACATCTCAGATTTTTATGCATCTCTACTGATTTGAGAGGATAAATTTTTTGTTCAACATTTTCAATTATATCATTATTCCTAACATCAAAAAATTTTTTTTCCTGCCCACTCAGATTCATGTGGCTCTGTGGGGATGGTGTGAGACCACTGCTTCCTATGAAGTGTTCAGCTTCAAACTAACTTGCTCAAATAAAAGCAAATTGTTCGAAGTCTTGTCAAGCCCCATGGTGATTCTTAAGGCTACTGTTCTGTGGTTCGTAATTCTCTGGACAATCAGTTGTTCTCTAAAAGTCTGGGTGATCTTCCAGAGAGGAAGTTGGAGGTCAGGTCAGTCCCATACTGATAATGTTCCTCCACCAAGCTCTACTCAGTAAGTACTGACCTTGTTTATTCATATAGATGGCATTTTTTGGAAAAGCCTATTTCATCTGCTAACAGGAGCAAGAAGGGTTTAGGAAGTAAAAGAGTAAGAAATGGAGTTAAAGCTTTTTGGTCTATTTTTCCCTGGTTTCTCTATATTTCCTTGTGCAAAGATGAATGACTACAGTGATTCTTCCTTTGTAACAAAAGGCTTCATGTCTTGCTGAGCCAGTGGCATCAGTAACTGTGGGTTTCCAGTTCAAGGTCTTCTCTAATGTCATCAGGCGGATCTTCAAAAATTCAGTAGACTGGAGGAGGTGTTTGGTGGGAGTTTAAAATATCCGCTGTAGCTTCAAAAATGGAATAGTAATGAATTAGGGGATGTAATAACACTGGACTTAATGGAAGGCAAGAGAACCACCAAGATAGGTGAGCATATTGCTGGCCAATGTGCTTACACAGGAGATGAGGGCATGGATGATGAGCCACTTGAATAAAACAACTCTCCTGTGGCCCACACATCTCCCATCCCACCCCCTCTAGCTGGTGGGAAAGTGATGCCATGACCAGGTAGCTCACTACACCTGTCCATGCCACCTGCAGCCCAAGAAATTATTTTTGGATAGGAAATGGATGGGATCAACCAAACGATGGTTTAGGATTTCTCCTGAAAGATTTTCCAGGTGAACAGAAGGAAACATGTAAGTTAGATGGCCTGTTCCTCTGCTCTCTATCAAGACCCTGAATATATTGCTGTCATGGGCACCCACCCAGGAACACAAACCAATGCATTTTTTTCTTCTTCACACTCCACCTTTGTGAAAATCGGTCTCTTTTTCTTGAGAGGATAGAGAACAGACAACCAGTCCCCTCTAATAATGACCATCCACAATATCCTTAGCAAAACAATGCTGAGATTCTGCTTCTCCAGTCTAAATAGTCCTTTCCTCTTCTTTGTCCTTATTTTAATGGTTTCTGTTGCTGTTATCTGATTTCCTTTAAGATCGAAAAACCAGACTGAACATAGAGATGATATAAGAAGAGAAATGTGCAGAAAAGAATAACCTTGTTTTTACTTTCTGTATTTCCACATTTGAGGAATATCCCGACTCAATTTAGCAGTACCATATGGAACTTTGCTAATTTGTACACAGAGTCAATCTGAGTTAGTATATTCTGAACTGATCTTTTTCAAAAAATAGCTTTATTGTGGTATAATTGACATACAGTGAACTGCACATATTCCGAGTATAAAATTTGCTGTTAACTAACAAATGTTACACATGTGAAACCACCACAACCTGAAGATAATGAATATGAGCATTATCCCAAAGTTTCCTTTTTTTCCTTGGCAATTCTTCTCTCCCCACTCCTACCTGCTCACTCCCTTCCCCTGCCACTGACCTGTTTTCTATCACAACTTACTGATCCACTGTTGTTGGTGTTGTTGTTTTCAGTCTTTTTTAATATGTTTCACTTTGGATAGTTTATATTAGTTATATTGCCATGTTTTTAAGTTTTATAACATTTTTTTCTGCAATGTCCAATTTGTCTTTTATCTTATCCAGTATATTTTTCATAGCAGACATAGATTTCATGTTTAGAAGTTCAATTTGGACCTTTTGTTATATCTTCCATGGCCCTACTTGCTCAGTGTTTCCTTTGGCTTCTTGAATATGTGGAATACAGTTCTGATAACAGTTTTAATGTCCCTATCTAATTTCATCATCTGTGTCATTTATGGGTCCATTTCGATAGATTGATTTTTCTCCTTATTGTCGGTCGTATTTTTCTTCTTCTTTGCATGCCTGGTAATTTTTTATTGGATGCAGATATTTGCTAGGATATACTAAAGTTGAAAATGGTTTGATGCTCTTAGGTATTGCTTTTTAAGACATTTAGGTGGAACCTAAATGGAACCAACGTTTATTCCAGGATTTTTTTTCTTAGCTGAAGCAACATACGCTTTGGAGTACAAAGCCCAATGCTCCATGGGTTAAGAAGTGTTCTACCCTAGCTGTTAGGAACGGCCTCTATTCCTGACCCTATGTGAGTGCCAGAGATTATTCCCACTCACCTATTTGCGTGTTTTTTTCCCTCTAGCTTCAGATAATTTTTCACACTTATGCATTGATTGGTACTCAATGAATACCTGAGGCAAAATTTTTCAAGTATTCAGAATCCTCTCCTTGTGTATCTCCTTTGCCTTGTATTGTGACTTAGAAACTGGAGCCTCTATATTCTTTCCAGACCTGCTTCAATCTTCCCAACTCATAGACATTGCTGGGCTGTACCTGAGACTCTCCTCTATACTCTGTGGCTTAAAAACTTTCCCCAGGTAGTACACTGGGAAAATTGGGATCACTGTCTTTTGTTGCCTAATACTGAGGGCATTAAGAACCATTGTTTCTTAACTTTTATACATTTTTTTCAGTTACATATGAATCTTATCATTGTTGTACTAGAAGTCCACAAAATGCTGATCTCTGTCAAAAGTTACAAGCATACGTGTCTTAGTCTGTTAGGGCTGTTATAATGAAATACCATAGAATGGGTGGCTTATAAACAATACAAATTTATTTCTCACAGTTCTGGTGACTGGGAAGTCCAAGATCAAGGCATGACAGATTTATTTATTTATTTATTTATTTATTTATTTTTAATATATGAAATTTATTGTCAAATTGGTTTCCATACAACACCCAGTGCTCATCCCAAAAGATGCCCTCTTCAATGCCCATCACCTACCCTTCCCTCCCTCCCACACCCCCCCCATCAACCCTCAGTTTGTTCTTAGTTTTTAAGAGTCTCTTATGCTTTGGCTCTTTCCCACTCTAACCTCATTTTTTTTTTCCTTCCCCTCCCCCATGGTCTTCTGTTAAGTTTCTCAGGATCCACATAAGAGTGAAAACATATGGTATCTGTCTTTCTCTGTATGGCTTATTTCACTTAGCATCACACTCTCCAGTTCCATCCACGTTGCTACAAAGGGCCATATTTCATTCTTTCTCATTACCACGTAGTACTCCATTGTGTATATAAACCACAATTTCTTTATCCATTCATCAGTTGATGGACATTTAGGGTTTTTCCACAATTTGGCTATTGTTGAAAGTTCTGCTATAAACATTGGGGTACAAGTGCCCCTATGCATCAGTACTCCTGTATCCCTTGGGTAAATTCCTAGCAGAAGGCACGACAGATTTAGTGTCTAGTGAGAACTCCTTCCTGTTTCATAGAAAGTGCCTTCTAGCCATAACTTCACATGGCTGAAGGGAAGAGGGGTCTTTTTATAAGGACATTAATCTCATTCATAAAACCTCTCCTCTCTGATCTAATCATTTCCCAAAAACACCATCTTCAAATACTGTCACACTGGGGGCTAGGATTTCAATATATGAATTTTGGAGGAACACAAGCATTTAGACCATAGCAATATGCAATTAAAGTAAAATTTTAATATACTTCAAAACCTTTATTTATTGAAGGAAATGGATTCATTATTAATGTGTTGATTGTTTATAGGCAGGGAGTAGGGGCCCCTGTACTATGACCTGAAACAAAACAAAACAAAACAAAACAAAACAAAACAAAACGAGTTATGATATCATGTTGTTCAATGAGGTGAAGCCAAGCCCCATGTTCTCTAGGACTGATTCTTAGCTACAGGCCCTCACACAAGCTGGAACAGGATTACCTGCTGATCTGGTGGGTGTGCTGTATGAGTATTTTAAGCAGTCCAAACACATACCAGTGGCCCTAAGGGGAGGAAATTGAGAAGTGATAAAGGGTTTTAGCTCTAATACAGCATTTTCTAGTGTGTGTTCCATGAAATCCCAGAGTTTCACAAGATGTTAATAAATATTTGGGGAAAATACCATCCACAAAATGATTTCATGTTCAGATAAGATCAGGAAATTTATAATAATATTGACCTTGCTAAGGAGCACAATGTACTTGAACTCTGAGAATTTCTGCAGTTAGTTTTAATTATGTTGGATAACCCAGGACTTTGAGAAATTTTTTCCTTTTTACCTAAAATACAGTTTTTTTCCCATTTGCAAACAAGATACCTGACAACTCTAATCAGAACCAAATCCATATAGGCACTAAAGTTATGGATTATTTCCAATGTGTTCTTTTATGTTTGTTATTAATTGTTTTTTTTTTAACGTTTATTTATTTTTGAGAAGAGAGAGAACATGAGCGGGGGAGGAGAGAGAAAGAGGGAGACACAGAATCTGAAACAGGCTCCAGGCTCTGTCAGCACAGAGCCTGATGTGGGGCTCGAACTCACGGACCGTGAGATCATGACCTGAGCCAAAGTCGGACGCTCAACCGACTGAGCCACCCAGACGCCCCTGTTATTAATTGTTTTATAAATTTGGGTGCTCCCAGGTCTCTTGGATGTGTAAATATTTACAATTGTTAGATCTTCTTGTTGGATAGACCCCTTAATTATGATATAGTGAGTACTAAAATTATGGAAATCAAAGTTGTATATGTCCACAAAGTCATCAAACTGGTACTGCTTTTGGTTCAAGTTCAGTCCTCAATGAGACAATTGTAACCTGAAACAAGAAAGAAATATTGTTTACAAACTGACTGAATTCTCAAAAATATATATACATAAAAAGTGCAAGATTTCAAAATTTCCAGGGATTATCCATCATTATGTCTAGTGAATAATCCATCATTATTATTTTCCATCATTTTGCGTATGCCTAGTGCAGCCTAGTACATGCTAAGTATTTAATTAATGTGTGTTTCTTAGCTCATTCATTCCATAAAGATTCATTGAGCACCTGTCATGTGTTAGGGCATATACTAAACACTGAATACACAGATTCAAATCGGGAAATCATTTTTGAATCATAAGGATCTTGTAATAGAAAAGGATCATAAATAAATAATCACCACTCAATAATCCAGAAGGACTCTTATATTCATTCATGCGCAGGTATTATTTCAGGACCTACCACATACTAAATACTGCTCCAGGATCTGGGGGATATAGGAACAAACACAAAAGATGGAGGCTCTATTCTAAAGAGTTTGTGATTTGATGGTGAAGACAATTTAGAAAGTGATTGCATACTTTAGTAAGCAGAATAGGTAACCAAAACCTGAACAATAAGTAGAGGTTAAGAAAAAAAAGCCAGGTACCAAGGGTGGATGTGTGCCTGTGCAGAAAGACTTGTCCAGACAAATTTTGAAAGTGGGAAGGAATAAGGCTGTTCATGCACCAAATGAGAGCCAGTGTAGCTAAAGAGCAAAATCCGGAGAGAGAGGTGGGCTAGGTAGTGTCCATCTTGCAGGCCAGGTTAAGGATTTATGTTTTTATCTGAAGAGCAGAAAGGAGGAAGGAGAGTGACAAGAGATTTGCCTTTAAGACGATCACTCTACAGTTGCACTGTGCACAGAATATCTCTGTTTTAGGAAACATACTGAAGAGTTTAGAGGTAATGGGGCATGATATATGCAATTTACTCTTAAATGATTTTTTTAAAAAAATGTACACATGTATATCCATGAGAAAGAAAGAGTGAGCAAGCCCAGGCATGAGCAAAAGGGACAAAATGTAAACAATTGGTGTGTCTGATAAAGGATATATGTAACCTCTTTGTGCTATTGCAACTTTTGAGTTTGCAAAACAAAATGACAAAAAAAAAATCTGTTGTGGTTGTGGTGTGGAGAATAGACCATCAGGGCCTAAGGAAAGAAGCCAGTGGTCTGTGCTGGCAGCAGCACTGGAGACATTAGTGCAATGGTTAGTGCTGGTGGGAGGGTCTGTGACGTTGAACAAGTTAGTCTGGCTTCAAGGAGTGGAACCAGGAGGCGAGGACCCGAGTAGGTCAACAGCAGTTAAGAGGAGGCTGTTGGTGGGTTGGCCCTTGAATTTGCTATAGATGCGAAATCCCTAGAGGGGTATGACCAGAGTCAGGCCCAGGTCACCAAAGAAAGAGCAGTACCATGGTTTACTGCACACATTTGGAACATGTTAGTGTGACTTCTTTTTCTTTAAGTGGGAAGAAGGCATGGTTGGTAGCTTTTTATACATGGTCTTGGTTCTTCACACCAATCTCTCAGCACCCGAACCTCCCCTCTCCACTGCCCATCTCAGCTGCTGCAGGACACAATGTGTTTCTCCTGAGAGTCCTGAGAACTTGTCTGACCAGGCAGTGAGAGCTGGTTCCTTGCAGTGGTCACTCATCACTGGCCTGGGTATTTCTGGGAGATGTATATGTGACACACTGTGAGGAATAGTGACCATCTGTGGTGAGTCTTAGGGGTCACACGAGACTCCAGTCTATACACTTCCAGCCATGCGGACTGATAATTTTTTCATAGCTCTTTCTATAAGCCATCTCCTTTCACTATACTTTCTATTGAAGTTAGGAAATTGAGGTTAAAGCACCATGTTAGTGCCACAAGTATCATGTTTACCTTTCTTGTCAGTTTTCTTATTTTGAATTGACCTGTTGTAGTCAAAAACCTTTTGTGACAGAAAAAACTTTTTGCTAGTGACAGAAACCCAGTTCAAACTAATTTAAAAAAAAAAAGAAAATATTTTGGTTCACATAACTGGGAAGTCAAGGGTGCATCTTGCTTAAGGCAAAGCAAGATCCTGGGGTTTAATTGATGACATCAAAATTCTCTTTCTCTCTCCCTTGCCCCCTCCCTTCATTTCTTCCTAGGACTTTCAGATTTTGAGGCAGACTCTCTTCTTGTGATAGAAAAATGGGCCATACACTCTCTAGATTTTTTAAAAAGTCCACATCACTTATTTTTTTTCATCTTTGAAACTCGAATCACTTTCCAGCTTCACAATAAGAGATCTCAGAGAAACAAAAACGTATGTTCACATAAAGATTTGTACTTGAATGTTATAGCAATGTATTCATAATAGGCCCCAAATAGAAAAAGAAAAACAACCTGCAAGTATCCATCAACTAATAAAAGGATAAACATAGTGTAATCTATCCATACAATGGGATATTAGTCAGCAGTAAAAAGGAACAGAGCACTGATAACATGTTACTGAAACATGTTATCAGGATGAACCCAAAAAACACTGTAAGTGAAAAAAACTGCAAGTATTTAAGACTATATATTACATGATTCCATTTATTTGAAATTTCTAGATCAGGCAAAACCATAGTGATATAAAGATCAGTGGTTGCTGAGGGATGGATGTGGGAGGGGAGACTGATTGCAAAGGAGCACAGGGGAACTTTTGGGGGTGATGGAGATGTTCTAAAACTGGAACTGTGGCCATGGTTGCACAATTGTGTAATTTTCCTAAAATTCGCAAGATGGTACACTTAGGATGGCTAAATTTTATGGTATATAAGTTGTATCTTCATGAAGCTGTTAAAAAATAAGATGATTACTGGATAAATGTGTGAGTAAAACAAGTGTAGCAAAAAAAAAAAAAGACCGTTGTAGAATTTAAGTGGTAGGTATATTGATGTCCATAATAAAAGTTTAAACTTTTCTGTACATTTTATGATTTTCATAATAAAATAGTAGAAAAGAAAATATCCACCAAATCCAATTCAGTGACAGTGACTTGCATAAATACATGTCACAATATACAAAAGGTTGACCCTTATACTACTCCATCAAAGAGGTCACTTTGTCCTTTTGCCTTTTAGACAAAGCCTTTTAGACAAAGCCATTTGACAAAGGCTAACTGATTATGTGATGTGGATTTCAGTGTTAATTCATACAAAGTCACCATGTCCCCTTTCTATATGGATCTCTGTGGCATCTAATGCTGATGACTGACCATTTGCTTCCTCTGAACCTCCCTGGCCAGGCCTTTGCAGTGGTCCCTTGGATACCTTGCTCCTAGTCTGCCAATTTCTTAAATGCTGCTGGTCCACAGGACACGGCTTTCAGGCATTACTCTTCTCAGGCCCCAGCTAGTCTCTGAACAGCCACGTGCATTTATTCCTGAGCTTTCACAAAGTCCAAGCACAAGAGCTTTCTCCTTATTTCTTTAGGGAGCTGGGAAAGTGAGCCTGCCTGACTGAGCAAGGTAGGTAATGGAGGGTGAGTGGTGGGATTAAATTCACCGAAGACTGGAGTTGAGCTCAAGTGTCTGGATGGTTCAGGGAGAGCTTTATGAAGCTGAAGTTGGGGTCAGAAGCAAGAGTAGTCCATCTTCCCAGCCTTTCTTCCCTCTTTCTCTGTGCTGTCTAATCTTTGTGCCATATCAGAGAGAAGCTGCTGGGATCCCTTATTCCAGGTCACAGGACCTGCGGGGTCACTTCTCACTGTTTCCCCTCACCTCAGACCCAGCCTCTCATGATCCACAGGCCTCAATCCAATCTGGCTTTGTTTTGCCACCTCAGATGGTTTCCAGATCTTTATTTCAGGAGGCACTTTGCTAAATGCATGTCTGAAAGGATGTTGCTGCTGTTCATCAGTGATTCCCAGGAAAGACACACCAGAGGTCTGGGCTCTCCTCCATAGTCTGTGTTCACCACAGAAACTCACGGGCATCTGCCCAACAAAGGCCCTCAAAACCCATACAGCAGTTACTACTTGTGGTTATATCACCTTCCCAAAGGTTCTGGAAAGTCAAGGTCTCCATTTTTCACACAGGAACATAGTAAATGCGTGACAAAATTCTATCCAGATTCACAGGTTGGGGTGGAAGGTAGTGGTCAGGAAGAAATCCAGGTTGCAGGGCAGTGATGCTAAAATTTTCTCACAGAGATGTAATGAAGTCCAAGTGCAGATTAATGCTTTAGCTGCTGTTGCTGGCAAGCAGTTCCTGACATGGTAAATGCACACAAACCCATAACCATAAGATCACAAAATATTCTAGTGGCACTTTCTGTAATGATCTACTAGCTCCAGAGACTAGAGAATGGAGGTAGTGTTAGCATTAATCTGTTGGCTTGGAAACAAGGTCGCCTTGGACCTACTTTCTACAAGGATATAGTTCCAGGGTTTGCTAGTAGCTTAGATAAAGCAACTCTGGCAGTGATTTGTTTGTGGGTTTATCCTTCAGTAGTTTGGTGATATGCTGTCCAGCTCTATGCATCAACTTAATTCAGTGTGCATTTCCACTTCCTTTTATTAGACTCATTCCTGCAATCAGCTGTCCAGTGCCATGGGGAAGACACAGTTGATGGCAGTGAGCATCAACAGACTTTAGCGCAAAGACTAAACTGGTCATGTACTCTCATGCTCACTGAGGGCACCCTCGGACTCCTTGTAGGATTCAGGATCAAAGACACTGGCTCCCTGATGCTGTAAACCACTGGTTACTCCTGCAAAAACAGTCCTTTGTGTCCCCAGGGTTGATTCCTTCTCCCTCCTTCTCCTCCTTCTCTTCCTTTCAGTTTGTGTCATCCTCTTCATTGCTGTCAGATCCCTGGCTATTCATGTTTGTAGACAATTTAGGTACTAGCTGAGTTGCAGATCAGAAAAGTAGTTTCTTTTCCTTGTCCCTACCCCAATTTCTATCAGTTTCTCAAATGCATTGATCATTGTCTTCTGCAATCCTTGAACCTCTGTTAGGAAGATGTCAGTCTGTGTCACTCTATGCCACATGATTTCTAGACAGAGCTTCAACTCCTTAATGACTGAGACCACATGGACCAGACCGGGAGGTCAGGTTGGGAGGGGTACAGTGACAGAGGCATCAGGCTGACACTAATACGAGTTAGTGCTGCTTCCCATGATCCTTTTTGAGTGAGGACCCAAACTTTTATGGCTGATGATTCCTACACAATCCTCCTCTCCTTTAGATTAAGGAAAACTGGAGGGCAGAGATTATGCCCTTCCCTATCCTTTGTTCTCTCATACTTTCTTTTTTCATATTTTGCTCTAGGCCTTCCTCAATAAATATTTATTGAATTGAATAATGATTCTTATGCACTATGTGATCCTAAAGTCCTTTCTGAATCTCATAATGGTAGGATTATAGAGCTGAAAGGAACTTCAGACTTAAAATTCCTCTTGATTTAGAAAATGACAAAATTGAGACCCACAGCAGTTAAATATCTTGCCCAGTTTACACAGCTAGTTGGTTGCTGAAGCTGGCACTGGGAGCCTAGTCTCCAGGCTCCTGGTTTGGTGCCCTTCACAAAGACAGAACATATTGTTAACTGAGACTTTGCATTTT